>NW_027140419.1:0-118988 GCF_036365525.1 Heterodontus francisci | reverse complement strand
GTTACAGTCAATTACTATCATCCTGATCCTCTGTCCATTCTAATTATCTATGTCCTGTTTCAGTCAATTAATATCATCCTGATCCTCTGTCCATTCTAATTATCTATGTCCTGTTTCAGTCAATTACTATCATCCTGATCCTCTGTCTATTCTAATTATCTATGTCCTGTTTCAGTCAATTACTGTCATCCTGATCCTCTGACCATTCTAATTATCTATGTCCTGTTTCAGTCAATTACTATCATCCTGATCATCTGTCTATTCTAATTATCTATGTCCTGTTTCAGTCAATTACTATCATCCTGATCCTCTGTCCATTCTAATTATCTATGTCCTGTTTCAGTCAATTACTATCATCCTGATCCTCTGTCTATTCTAATTATCTATGTCCTGTTTCAGTCAATTACTATCATCCTGATCCTCTGTCCATTCTAATTATCTATGTCCTGTTTCAGTCAATTACTATCATCCTGATCCTCTGTCTATTCTAATTATCTATGTCCTGTTTCAGTCAATTAATATCATCCTGATCCTCTGTCCATTCTAATTATCTATGTCCTGTTTCAGTCAATTAATATCATCCTGATCCTCTGTCTATTCTAATTATCTATGTCCTGTTTCAGTCAATTAATATCATCCTGATCCTCTGTCCATTCTAATTATCTATGTCATGTTTCAGTCAATTACTATCATCCTGATCCTCTGAACATTCTAATTATCTATGTCCTGTTTCAGTCAATTACTATCATCCTGATCCTCTGTCTATTCTAATTATCTATGTCCTGTTTCAGTCAATTAATATCATCCTGATCCTCTGTCTATTCTAATTATCTATGTCCTGTTTCAGTCAATTACTATCATCCTGATCCTCTGTCTATTCTAATTATCTATGTCCTGTTTCAGTCAATTACTATCATCCTGATCCTCTGTCTATTCTAATTATCTATGTCCTGTTTCAGTCAATTAATATCATCCTGATCCTCTGTCCTTTCTAATTATCTATGTCCTGTTTCAGTCAATTACTATCATCCTGATCCTCTGACCAATCTAATTATCTATGTCCTGTTTCAGTCAATTACTATCATCCTGATCCTCTGTCTATTCTAATTATCTATGTCCTGTTTCAGTCAATTAATATCATCCTGATCCTCTGTCCATTCTAATTATCTATGTCCTGTTTCAGTCAATTACTATCATCCTGATCCTCTGTCTATTCTAATTATCTATGTCCTGTTTCAGTCAATTAATATCATCCTGATCCTCTGTCTATTCTAATTATCTATGTCCTGTTTCAGTCAATTACTATCATCCTGATCCTCTGTCTATTCTAATTATCTATGTCCTGTTTCAGTCAATTACTATCATCCTGATCCTCTGTCTATTCTAATTATCTATGTCCTGTTTCAGTCAATTAATATCATCCTGATCCTCTGTCTATTCTAATTATCTATGTCCTGTTTCAGTCAATTACTATCATCCTGATCTTCTGTCCATTCTAATTATCTATGTCCTGTTTCAGTCAATTACTATCATCCTGATCCTCTGTCTATTCTAATTATCTATGTCCTGTTTCAGTCAATTACTATCATCCTGATCCTCTGTCTATTCTAATTATCCATGTCCTGTTTCAGTCAATTACTATCATCCTGATCTTCTGTCCATTCTAATTATCTATGTCCTGTTTCAGTCAATTACTATCATCCTGATCCTCTGTCTATTCTAATTATCTATGTCCTGTTTCAGTCAATTAATATCATCCTGATCTTCTCTCTATTCTAATTATCTATGTCCTGTTTCAGTCAATTACTATCATCCTGATCCTCTGTCCATTCTAATTATCTATGTCCTGTTTCAGTCAATTACTATCATCCTGATCCTCTGTCTATTCTAATTATCTATGTCCTGTTTCAGTCAATTACTATCATCCTGATCCTCTGTCTATTCTAATTATCTATGTCCTGTTTCAGTCAATTACTATCATCCTGATCTTCTGTCCATTCTAATTATCTATGTCCTGTTTCAGTCAATTACTATCATCCTGATCCTCTGTCTATTCTAATTATCTATGTCCTGTTTCAGTCAATTAATATCATCCTGATCCTCTGTCTATTCTAATTATCTATGTCCTGTTTCAGTCAATTACTATCATCCTGATCCTCTGTCTATTCTAATTATCTATGTCCTGTTTCAGTCAATTACTATCATCCTGATCTTCTGTCCATTCTAATTATCTCTGTCCTGTTTCAGTCAATTACTATCATCCTGATCCTCTGTCTATTCTAATTATCTATGTCCTGTTTCAGTCAATTACTATCATCCTGATCTTCTGTCCATTCTAATTATCTATGTCCTGTTTCAGTCAATTACTATCATCCTGATCCTCTGTCTATTCTAATTATCTACGTCCTGTTTCAGTCAATTACTATCATCCTGATCCTCTGTCTATTCTAATTATCTATGTCCTGTTTCAGTCAATTACTATCATCCTGATCCTCTGTCTATTCTAATTATCTATGTCCTGTTTCAGTCAATTACTATCATCCTGATCCTCTGTCCATTCTAATTATCTATGTCCTGTTTCAGTCAATTACTATCATCCTGATCCTCTGACCAATCTAATTATCTATGTCCTGTTTCAGTCAATTAATATCATCCTGATCCTCTGTCCTTTCTAATTATCTATGTCCTGTTTCAGTCAATTACTATCATCCTGATCCTCTGACCAATCTAATAATCTATGTCCTGTTTCAGTCAATTACTATCATCCTGATCCTCTGTCTATTCTAATTATCTATGTCCTGTTTCAGTCAATTAATATCATCCTGATCCTCTGTCCATTCTAATTATCTATGTCCTGTTTCAGTCAATTACTATCATCCTGATCCTCTGTCTATTCTAATTATCTATGTCCTGTTTCAGTCAATTAATATCATCCTGATCCTCTGTCTATTCTAATTATCTATGTCCTGTTTCAGTCAATTACTATCATCCTGATCCTCTGTCTATTCTAATTATCTATGTCCTGTTTCAGTCAATTACTATCATCCTGATCCTCTGTCTATTCTAATTATCTATGTCCTGTTTCAGTCAATTAATATCATCCTGATCCTCTGTCTATTCTAATTATCTATGTCCTGTTTCAGTCAATTACTATCATCCTGATCTTCTGTCCATTCTAATTATCTATGTCCTGTTTCAGTCAATTACTATCATCCTGATCCTCTGTCTATTCTAATTATCTATGTCCTGTTTCAGTCAATTACTATCATCCTGATCTTCTGTCTATTCTAATTATCCATGTCCTGTTTCAGTCAATTACTATCATCCTGATCTTCTGTCCATTCTAATTATCTATGTCCTGTTTCAGTCAATTACTATCATCCTGATCCTCTGTCTATTCTAATTATCTATGTCCTGTTTCAGTCAATTAATATCATCCTGATCCTCTGTCTATTCTAATTATCTATGTCCTGTTTCAGTCAATTACTATCATCCTGATCCTCTGTCCATTCTAATTATCTATGTCCTGTTTCAGTCAATTACTATCATCCTGATCCTCTGTCTATTCTAATTATCTATGTCCTGTTTCAGTCAATTACTATCATCCTGATCCTTTGTCTATTCTAATTATCTATGTCCTGTTTCAGTCAATTACTATCATCCTGATCTTCTGTCCATTCTAATTATCTATGTCCTGTTTCAGTCAATTACTATCATCCTGATCCTCTGTCTATTCTAATTATCTATGTCCTGTTTCAGTCAATTAATATCATCCTGATCCTCTGTCTATTCTAATTATCTATGTCCTGTTTCAGTCAATTACTATCATCCTGATCCTCTGTCTATTCTAATTATCTATGTCCTGTTTCAGTCAATTACTATCATCCTGATCTTCTGTCCATTCTAATTATCTATGTCCTGTTTCAGTCAATTACTATCATCCTGATCCTCTGTCTATTCTAATTATCTATGTCCTGTTTCAGTCAATTACTATCATCCTGATCTTCTGTCCATTCTAATTATCTATGTCCTGTTTCAGTCAATTAATATCATCCTGATCCTCTGTCTATTCTAATTATCTACGTCCTGTTTCAGTCAATTACTATCATCCTGATCCTCTGTCTATTCTAATTATCTATGTCCTGTTTCAGTCAATTACTATCATCCTGATCCTCTGTCTATTCTAATTATCTATGCCCTGTTTCAGTCAATTACTATCATCCTGATCTTCTGTCCATTCTAATTATCTATGTCCTGTTTCAGTCAATTAATATCATCCTGATCCTCTGTCTATTCTAATTATCTATGTCCTGTTTCAGTCAATTACTATCATCCTGTTCCTCTGTCTATTCTAATTATCTATGTTCTGTTTCAGTCAATTACTATCATCCTGATCCTCTGTCTATTCTAATTATCTATGTCCTGTTTCAGTCAATTAATATCATCCTGATCCTCTGTCTATTCTAATTATCTATGTCCTGTTTCAGTCAATTACTATCATCCTGATCCTCTGTCTATTCTAATTATCTATGTCCTGTTTCAGTCAATTACTATCATCCTGATCCTCTGTCTATTCTAATTATCTATGTCCTGTTTCAGTCAATTACTATCATCCTGATCTTCTGTCCATTCTAATTATCTATGTCCTGTTTCAGTCAATTACTATCATCCTGATCCTCTGTCTATTCTAATTATCTATGTCCTGTTTCAGTCAATTACTATCATCCTGATCCTCTGTCTATTCTAATTATCTATGTCCTGTTTCAGTCAATTACTATCATCCTGATCCTCTGTCTATTCTAATTATCTATGTCCTGTTTCAGTCAATTAATATCATCCTGATCCTCTGTCTATTCTAATTATCTATGTCCTGTTTCAGTCAATTACTATCATCCTGATCTTCTGTCCATTCTAATTATCTATGTCCTGTTTCAGTCAATTACTATCATCCTGATCCTCTGTCTATTCTAATTATCTATGTCCTGTTTCAGTCAATTACTATCATCCTGATCTTCTGTCTATTCTAATTATCCATGTCCTGTTTCAGTCAATTACTATCATCCTGATCTTCTGTCCATTCTAATTATCTATGTCCTGTTTCAGTCAATTACTATCATCCTGATCCTCTGTCTATTCTAATTATCTATGTCCTGTTTCAGTCAATTAATATCATCCTGATCCTCTGTCTATTCTAATTATCTATGTCCTGTTTCAGTCAATTACTATCATCCTGATCCTCTGTCCATTCTAATTATCTATGTCCTGTTTCAGTCAATTACTATCATCCTGATCCTCTGTCTATTCTAATTATCTATGTCCTGTTTCAGTCAATTACTATCATCCTGATCCTCTGTCTATTCTAATTATCTATGTCCTGTTTCAGTCAATTACTATCATCCTAATCTTCTGTCCATTCTAATTATCTATGTCCTGTTTCAGTCAATTACTATCATCCTGATCCTCTGTCTATTCTAATTATCTATGTCCTGTTTCAGTCAATTAATATCATCCTGATCCTCTGTCTATTCTAATTATCTATGTCCTGTTTCAGTCAATTACTATCATCCTGATCCTCTGTCTATTCTAATTATCTATGTCCTGTTTCAGTCAATTACTATCATCCTGATCTTCTGTCCATTCTAATTATCTATGTCCTGTTTCAGTCAATTACTATCATCCTGATCCTCTGTCTATTCTAATTATCTATGTCCTGTTTCAGTCAATTACTATCATCCTGATCTTCTGTCCATTCTAATTATCTATGTCCTGTTTCAGTCAATTACTATCATCCTGATCCTCTGTCTATTCTAATTATCTACGTCCTGTTTCAGTCAATTACTATCATCCTGATCCTCTGTCTATTCTAATTATCTATGTCCTGTTTCAGTCAATTACTATCATCCTGATCCTCTGTCTATTCTAATTATCTATGTCCTGTTTCAGTCAATTACTATCATCCTGATCTTCTGTCCATTCTAATTATCTATGTCCTGTTTCAGTCAATTAATATCATCCTGATCCTCTGTCTATTCTAATTATCTATGTCCTGTTTCAGTCAATTACTATCATCCTGTTCCTCTGTCTATTCTAATTATCTATGTTCTGTTTCAGTCAATTACTATCATCCTGATCCTCTGTCTATTCTAATTATCTATGTCCTGTTTCAGTCAATTAATATCATCCTGATCCTCTGTCCATTCTAATTATCTATGTCCTGTTTCAGTCAATTACTATCATCCTGATCCTCTGTCTATTCTAATTATCTATGTCCTGTTTCAGTCAATTACTATCATCCTGATCCTCTGTCTATTCTAATTATCTATGTCCTGTTTCAGTCAATTACTATCATCCTGATCTTCTGTCCATTCTAATTATCTATGTCCTGTTTCAGTCAATTACTATCATCCTGATCCTCTGTCTATTCTAATTATCTATGTCCTGTTTCAGTCAATTACTATCATCCTGATCCTCTGTCTATTCTAATTATCTATGTCCTGTTTCAGTCAATTACTATCATCCTGATCTTCTGTCCATTCTAATTATCTGTGTCCTGTTTCAGTCAATTACTATCATCCTGATCCTCTGTCTATTCTAATTATCTGTGTCCTGTTTCAGTCAATTAATATCATCCTGATCCTCTGTCTATTCTAATTATCTATGTCCTGTTTCAGTCAATTAATATCATCCTGATCCTCTGTCTATTCTAATTATCTATGTCCTGTTTCAGTCAATTACTATCATCCTGATCCTCTGTCTATTCTAATTATCTATGTCCTGTTTCAGTCAATTACTATCATCCTGATCCTCTGTCTATTCTAATTATCTATGTCCTGTTTCAGTCAATTACTATCATCATGATCTTCTGTCCATTCTAATTATCTATGTCCTGTTTCAGTCAATTACTATCATCCTGATCCTCTGTCTATTCTAATTATCTATGTCCTGTTTCAGTCAATTACTATCATCCTGATCTTCTGTCCATTCTAATTATCTATGTCCTGTTTCAGTCAATTACTATCATCCTGATCCTCTGTCTATTCTAATTATCTATGTCCTGTTTCAGTCAATTACTATCATCCTGATCCTCTGTCTATTCTAATTATCTATGTCCTGTTTCAGTCAATTAATATCATCCTGATCCTCTGTCTATTCTAATTATCTATGTCCTGTTTCAGTCAATTAATATCATCCTGATCCTCTGTCCATTCTAATTATCTATGTCCTGTTTCAGTCAATTAATATCATCCTGATCCTCTGTCTATTCTAATTATCTATGTCCTGTTTCAGTCAATTAATATCATCCTGATCCTCTGTCCATTCTAATTATCTATGTCCTGTTTCAGTCAATTAATATCATCCTGATCCTCTGTCTATTCTAATTATCTATGTCCTGTTTCAGTCAATTACTATCATCCTGATCCTCTGTCTATTCTAATTATCTATGTCCTGTTTCAGTCCATTAATATCATCCTGATCCTCTGACCATTCTAATTATCGATGTCCTGTTTCAGTCAATTACTATCATCCTGATCCTCTGTCTATTCTAATTATCTATGTCCTGTTTCAGTCAATTGCTATCATCCTGATCCTCTGTCTATTCTAATTATCTATGTCCTGTTTCAGTCCATTAATATCATCCTGATCCTCTGTCCATTCTAATTATCTATGTCCTGTTTCAGTCAATTACTATCATCCTGATCCTCTGTCCATTCTAATTATCTATGTCCTGTTTCAGTCAATTACTATCATCCTGATCCTCTGTCCATTCTAATTATCTATGTCCTGTTTCAGTCAATTACTATCATCCTGATCTTCTGTCCATTCTAATTATCTATGTCCTGTTTCAGTCAATTAATATCATCCTGATCCTCTTTCCATTCTAATTATCTATGTCCTCTTTCAGTCAATTACTATCATCCTGATCCTCTGTCCATTCTAATTATCTATGTCCTGTTTCAGTCAATTACTATCATCCTGATCCTCTGTCCATTCTAATTATCTATGTCCTGTTTCAGTCAATTACTATCATCCTGATCCTCTGTCCATTCTAATTATCTATGTCCTGTTTCAGTCAATTACTATCATCCTGATCTTCTGTCCATTCTAATTATCTATGTCCTGTTTCAGTCAATTAATATCATCCTGATCCTCTGTCCATTCTAATTATCTATGTCCTGTTTCAGTCAATTACTATCATCCTGATCTTCTGTCCATTCTAATTACCTATGTCCTGTTTCAGTCAATTACTATCATCCTGATCCTCTGTCTATTCTAATTATCTATGTCCTGTTTCAGTCAATTACTATCATCCTGATCGTCTGAACATTCTAATTATCTATGTCCTGTTTCAGTCAATTACTATCATCCTGATCTTCTGTCCATTCTAATTATCTATGTCCTGTTTCAGTCAATTACTATCATCCTGATCCTCTGTCCATTCTAATTATCTATGTCCTGTTTCAGTCAATTACTATCATCCTGATCTTCTGTCCATTCTAATTATCTATGTCCTGTTTCAGTCAATTAATATCATCCTGATCCTCTGTCCATTCTAATTATCTATGTCCTGTTTCAGTCAATTACTATCATCCTGATCTTCTGTCCATTCTAATTATCTATGTCCTGTTTCAGTCAATTACTATCATCCTGATCCTCTGTCTATTCTAATTATCTATGTCCTGTTTCAGTCAATTACTATCATCCTGATCCTCTGTCTATTCTAATTATCAATGTCCTGTTTCAGTCAATTACTATCATCCTGATCGTCTGAACATTCTAATTATCTATGTCCTGTTTCAGTCAATTACTATCATCCTGATCCTCTGTCTATTCTAATTATCAATGTCCTGTTTCAGTCAATTACTATCATCCTGATCTTCTGAACATTCTAATTATCTATGTCCTGTTTCAGTCAATTACTATCATCCTGATCCTCTGTCTATTCTAATTATCAATGTCCTGTTTCAGTCAATTACTATCATCCTGATCGTCTGAACATTCTAATTATCTATGTCCTGTTTCAGTCAATTACTATCATCCTGATCCTCTGTCTATTCTAATTATCTATGTCCTGTTTCAGTCAATTAATATCATCCTGATCCTCTGACCATTCTAATTATCTATGTCCTGTTTCAGTCCATTAATATCATCCTGATCCTCTGTCCATTCTAATTATCTATGTCCTGTTTCAGTCAATTACTATCATCCTGATCCTCTGTCTATTCTAATTATCTATGTCCTGTTTCAGTCAATTACTATCATCCTGATCCTCTGTCTATTCTAATTATCTATGTCCTGTTTCAGTCTATTACTATCATCCTGATCCTCTGTCTATTCTAATTATCTATGTCCTGTTTCAGTCAATTACTATCATCCTGATCCTCTGTCCATTCTAATTATCTATGTCCTGTTTCAGTCAATTACTATCATCCTGATCCTCTGTCTATTCCAATTATCTATGTCCTGTTTCAGTCAATTACTATCATCCTGATCTTCTGTCCATTCTAATTATCTATGTCCTGTTTCAGTCAATTACTATCATCCTGATCGTCTGAACATTCTAATTATCTATGTCCTGATTCAGTCAATTACTATCATCCTGATCCTCTGTCTATTCCAATTATCTATGTCCTGTTTCAGTCAATTACTATCATCCTGATCTTCTGTCCATTCTAATTATCTATGTCCTGTTTCAGTCAATTACTATCATCCTGATCGTCTGAACATTCTAATTATCTATGTCCTGTTTCAGTCAATTACTATCATCCTGATCGTCTGAACATTCTAATTATCTATGTCCTGTTTCAGTCAATTACTATCATCCTGATCCTCTGTCCATTCTAATTATCTATGTCCTGTTTCAGTCAATTACTATCATCCTGATCCTCTGTCCATTCTAATTATCTATGTCCTGTTTCAGTCAATTACTATCATCCTGATCCTCTGTCCATTCTAATTATCTATGTCCTGTTTCAGTCAATTACTATCATCCTGATCGTCTGAACATTCTAAATATCTATGCCCTGTTTCAGTCAATTACTATCATCCTGATCCTCTGAACATTCTAATTATCTGTGTCCTGTTTCAGTCAATTAATATCATCCTGATCCTCTGTCCATTCTAATTATCTATGTCCTGTTTCAGTCAATTACTATCATCCTGATCCTCTGTCTATTCTAATTATCTATGTCCTGTTTCAGTCAATTACTATCATCCTGATCTTCTGTCCATTCTAATTATCTATGTCCTGTTTCAGTCAATTACTATCATCCTGATCGTCTGAACATTCTAATTATCTATGTCCTGTTTCAGTCAATTACTATCATCCTGATCCTCTGTCTATTCTAATTATCTATGTCCTGTTTCAGTCAATTAATATCATCCTGATCCTCTCTCCATTCTAATTATCTATGTCCTGTTTCAGTCAATTACTATCATCCTGATCCTCTGTCCATTCTAATTATCTATGTCCTGTTTCAGTCAATTAATATCATCCTGATCCTCTGTCTATTCTAATTATCTATGTCCTGTTTCAGTCAATTACTATCATCCTGATCCTCTGTCTATTCTAATTATCTATGTCCTGTTTCAGTCAATTACTATCATCCTGATCCTCTGTCCATTCTAATTATCTATGTCCTTTTTCAGTCAATTACTATCATCCTGATCCTCTGTCTATTCTAATTATCTATGTCCTGTTTCAGTCAATTACTATCATCCTGATCCTCTGTCTATTCTAATTATCTATGTCCTGTTTCAGTCAATTAATATCATCCTGATCCTCTGTCCATTCTAATTATCTATGTCCTGTTTCACTCAATTACTATCATCCTGATCCTCTGTCTATTCTAATTATCTATGTCCTGTTTCAGTCAATTAATATCATCCTGATCCTCTGTCCATTCTAATTATCTATGTCCTGTTTCAGTCAATTACTATCATCCTGATCCTCTGTCTATTCTAATTATCTATTTCCTGTTTCAGTCAATTAATATCATCCTGATCCTCTGTCCATTCTAATTATCTATGTCCTGTTTCAGTCAATTACTATCATCCTGATCGTCTGAACATTCTAATTATCTATGTCCTGTTTCAGTCAATTACTATCATCCTGATCCTCTGTCTATTCTAATTATCTATGTCCTGTTTCAGTCAATGAATATCATCCTGATCCTCTGACCATTCTAATTATCTATGTCCTGTTTCAGTCCATTAATATCATCCTGATCCTCTGTCCATTCTAATTATCTATGTCCTGTTTCAGTCAATTACTATCATCCTGATCGTCTGAACATTCTAATTATCTATGTCCTGTTTCAGTCAATTACTATCATCCTGATCCTCTGTCTATTCTAATTATCTATGTCCTGTTTCAGTCAATTACTATCATCCTGATCGTCTGAACATTCTAATTATCTATGTCCTGTTTCAGTCAATTACTATCATCCTGATCCTCTGTCTATTCTAATTATCTATGTCCTGTTTCACTCAATTACTATCATCCGGATCGTCTGAACATTCTAATTATCTATGTCCTGTTTCAGTCAATTACTATCATCCTGATCGTCTGAACATTCTAATTATCTATGTCCTGTTTCAGTCAATTACTATCATCCTGATCCTCTGTCTATTCTAATTATCTATGTCCTGTTTCAGTCAATGAATATCATCCTGATCCTCTGACCATTCTAATTATCTATGTCCTGTTTCAGTCCATTAATATCATCCTGATCCTCTGTCCATTCTAATTATCTATGTCCTGTTTCAGTCAATTACTATCATCCTGATCGTCTGAACATTCTAATTATCTATGTCCTGTTTCAGTCAATTACTATCATCCTGATCCTCTGTCTATTCTAATTATCTATGTCCTGTTTCAGTCAATTACTATCATCCTGATCGTCTGAACATTCTAATTATCTATGTCCTGTTTCAGTCAATTACTATCATCCTGATCCTCTGTCTATTCTAATTATCTATGTCCTGTTTCAGTCCATTAATATCATCCTGATCCTCTGTCCATTCTAATTATCTATGTCCTGTTTCAGTCAATTACTATCATCCTGATCGTCTGAACATTCTAATTATCTATGTCCTGTTCAGTCAATTAATATCATCCTGATCCTCTGACCATTCTAATTATCTATGTCCTGTTTCAGTCCATTAATATCATCCTGATCCTCTGTCCATTCTAATTATCTATGTCCTGTTTCAGTCAATTACTATCATCCTGATCGTCTGAACATTCTAATTATCTATGTCCTGTTTCAGTCAATTACTATCATCCTGATCGTCTGAACATTCTAATTATCTATGTCCTGTTTCAGTCCATTAATATCATCCTGATCCTCTGTCCATTCTAATTATCTATGTCCTGTTTCAGTCAATTACTATCATCCTGATCGTCTGAACATTCTAATTATCTATGTCCTGTTTCAGTCAATTACTATCATCCTGATCCTTTGTCTATTCTAATTATCTATGTCCTGTTTCAGTCAATTACTATCATCCTGATCCTCTGTCCATTCTAATTATCTATGTTCTGTTTCAGTCAATTACTATCATCCTGATCTTCTGTCCATTCTAATTATCTATGTCCTGTTTCAGTCAATTACTATCATCCTGATCCTCTGTCCATTCTAATTATCTATGTCCTGTTTCAGTCAATTACTATCATCCTGATCCTCAGTCCATTCTAATTATCTATGTCCTGTTTCAGTCAATTACTATCATCCTGATCGTCTGAACATTCTAATTATCTATGTCCTGTTTCAGTCAATTACTATCATCCTGATCCTCTGTCCATTCTAATTATCTATGTCCTGTTTCAGTCAATTACTATCATCCTGATCCTCTGAACATTCTAATTGTCTGTGTCCTGTTTCAGTCAATTAATATCATCCTGATCCTCTGTCCATTCTAATTATCTATGTCCTGTTTCAGTCAATTACTATCATCCTGATCCTCTGTCTATTCTAATTATCTATGTCCTGTTTCAGTCAATTACTATCATCCTGATCTTCTGTCCATTCTAATTATCTATGTCCTGTTTCAGTCAATTACTATCATCCTGATCGTCTGAACATTCTAATTATCTATGTCCTGTTTCAGTCAATTACTATCATCCTGATCCTCTGTCTATTCTAATTATCTATGTCCTGTTTCAGTCAATTAATATCATCCTGATCCTCTCTCCATTCTAATTATCTATGTCCTGTTTCAGTCAATTACTATCATCCTGATCCTCTATCCATTCTAATTATCTATGTCCTGTTTCAGTCAATTAATATCATCCTGATCCTCTGTCTATTCTAATTATCTATGTCCTGTTTCAGTCAATTACTATCATCCTGATCCTCTGTCTATTCTAATTATCTATGTCCTGTTTCAGTCAATTACTATCATCCTGATCCTCTGTCCATTCTAATTACCTATGTCCTGTTTCAGTCAATTACTATCATCCTGATCCTCTGTCTATTCTAATTATCTATGTCCTGTTTCAGTCAATTACTATCATCCTGATCCTCTGTCTATTCTAATTATCTATGTCCTGTTTCAGTCAATTAATATCATCCTGATCCTCTGTCCATTCTAATTATCTATGTCCTGTTTCAGTCAATTACTATCATCCTGATCCTCTGTCTATTCTAATTATCTATGTCCTGCTTCAGTCAATTAATATCATCCTGATCCTCCGTCTATTCTAATTATCTATGTCCTGTTTCAGTCAATTAATATCATCCTGAACCTCTGTCTATTCTAATTATCTATGTCCTGTTTCAGTCAATTACTATCATCCTGATCCTCTGTCTATTCTAATTATCAATGTCCTGTTTCAGTCAATTACTATCATCCTGATCCTCTGTCTATTCTAATTATCTATGTCGTGTTTCAGTCAATTAATATCATCCTGATCCTCTGTCTGTTCTAATTATCTATGTCCTGTTTCAGTCAATTAATATCATCCTGATCCTCTGTCTAATCTAATTATCTATGTCCTGTTTCAGTCAATTACTATCATCCTGATCCTCTGTCTATTCTAATTATCTATGTCCTGTTTCAGTCAATTAATATCATCCTGATCCTCTGTCTATTCTAATTATCTATGTCCTGTTTCAGTCAAATACTATCATCCTGATCCTCTGTCCATTCTAATTATCTATGTCCTGTTTCAGTCAATTAATATCATCCTGATCCGCTGTCCATTCTAATTATCTATGTCCTGTTTCAGTCAATTACTATCATCCTGATCCTCTGTCTATTCTAATTATCAATGTCCTGTTTCAGTCAATTACTATCATCCTGATCCTCTGTCCATTCTAATTATCTATGTCCTGTTTCAGTCAATTAATATCATCCTGATCCTCTGAACATTCTAATTATCTATGTTCTGTTTCAGTCAATTACTATCATCCTGATCCTCTGAACATTCTAATTATCTATGTCCTGTTTCAGTCAATTACTATCATCCTGATCCTCTGTCTATTCTAATTATCTATGTCCTGTTTCAGTCAATTAATATCATCCTGATCCTCTGTCCATTCTAATTATCTATGTCCTGTTTCAGTCAATTACTATCATCCTGATCCTCTGTCTATTCTAATTATCTATGTCCTGTTTCAGTCCATTAATATCATCCTGATCCTCTGTCTATTCTAATTATCTATGTCCTGTTTCAGTCAATTACTATCATCCTGATCCTCTGTCTATTCTAATTATCTATGTCCTGTTTCAGTCAATTACTATCATCCTGATCCTCTGTCCATTCTAATTATCTATGTCCTGTTTCAGTCAATTAATATCATCCTGATCCTCTGAACATTCTAATTATCTATGTTCTGTTTCAGTCAATTACTATCATCCTTATCCTCTGAACATTCTAATTATCTATGTCCTGTTTCAGTCAATTACTATCATCCTGATCCTCTGTCCATTCTAATTATCTATGTCCTGTTTCAGTCAATTACTATCATCCTGATCCTCTGTCCATTCTAATTATCTATGTTCTGTTTCAGTCAATTACTATCATCCTGATCCTCTGAACATTCTAATTATCTATGTCCTGTTTCAGTCAATTACTATCATCCTGATCCTCTGAACATTCTAATTATCTATGTCCTGTTTCAGTCAATTACTATCATCCTGATCCTCTGAACATTCTAATTATCTATGTCCTGTTTCAGTCAATTACTATCATCCTGATCCTCTGAACATTCTAATTATCTATGTCCTGTTTCAGTCAATTACTATCATCCTGATCCTCTGTCCATTCTAATTATCTATGTCCTGTTTCAGTCAATTACTATCATCCTGATCCTCTGAACATTCTAATTATCTATGTCCTGTTTCAGTCAATTACTATCATCCTGATCCTCTGAACATTCTAATTATCTATGTTCTGTTTCAGTCAATTACTATCATCCTGATCCTCTGTCCATTCTAATTATCTATGTCCTGTTTCAGTCAATTACTATCATCCTGATCCTCTGTCCATTCTAATTATCTATGTCCTGTTTCAGTCAATTACTATCATCCTGATCCTCTGAACATTCTAATTATCTATGTTCTGTTTCAGTCAATTACTATCATCCTGATCATCTGTCCATTCTAATTATCTATGTCCTGTTTCTGTCAATTACTATCATCCTGATCCTCTGTCCATTCTAATTATCTATGTCCTGTTTCAGTCAATTACTATCATCCTGATCCTCTGTCTATTCTAATTAACTATGTCCTGTTTCAGTCAATTACTATCATCCTGATCCTCTGTCTATTCTAATTATCTATGTCCTGTTTCAGTCAATTACTATCATCCTGATCCTCTGTCTATTCTAATTATCTATGTCCTGTTTCAGTCAATTAATATCATCTTGATCCTCTATCTATTCTAATTATCCATGTCCTGTTTCAGTCAATTAATATCATCCTGATCCTCTGTCTATTCTAATTATCTATGTCCTGTTTCAGTCAATTACTATCATCCTGATCCTCTGTCTATTCTAATTATCTATGTCTTGTTTCAGTCAATTACTATCATCCTGATCCTCTGTCTATTCTAATTATCCATGTCCTGTTTCAGTCAATTACTATCATCCTGATCCTCTGTCCATTCTAATTATCTATGTCCTGTTTCAGTCAATTACTATCATCCTGATCCTCTGTCTATTCTAATTATCGATGTCCTGTTTCAGTCAATTAATATCATCCTGATCCTCCGTCTATTCTAATTATCTATGTCCTGTTTCAGTCAATTACTATCATCCTGATCCTCTGTCTATTCTAATTATCTATGTCCTGTTTCAGTCAATTACTATCATCCTGATCCTCTGTCTATTCTAATTATCTATGTCCTGTTTCAGTCAATTACTATCATCCTGATCCTCTGTCCATTCTAATTATCTATGTCCTGTTTCAGTCAATTACTATCATCCTGATCCTCTGTCTATTCTAATTATCTATGTCCTGTTTCAGTCAATTACTATCATCCTGATCCTCTGTCTATTCTAATTATCTATGTCCTGTTTCAGTCAATTACTATCATCCTGATCCTCTGTCTATTCTAATTATCTATGTCCTGTTTCAGTCAATTACTATCATCCTGATCCTCTGTCCATTCTAATTATCTATGTCCTGTTTCAGTCAATTACTATCATCCTGATCCTCTGTCTATTCTAATTATCTATGTCCTGTTTCAGTCAATTACTATCATCCTGATCCTCTGTCTATTCTAATTATCTATGTCCTGTTTCAGTCAATTAATATCATCCTGATCCTCTGTCTATTCTAATTATCTATGTCCTGTTTCAGTCAATTAATATCATCCTGATCCTCTGAACATTCTAATTATCTATGTTCTGTTTCAGTCAATTACTATCATCCTGATCCTCTGAACATTCTAATTATCTATGTCCTGTTTCAGTCAATTACTATCATCCTGATCCTCTGTCCATTCTAATTATCTATGTCCTGTTTCAGTCAATTACTATCATCCTGATCCTCTGAACATTCTAATTATCTATGTTCTGTTTCAGTCAATTACTATCATCCTGATCCTCTGTCCATTCTAATTATCTATGTCCTGTTTCAGTCAATTACTATCATCCTGATCCTCTGTCTATTCTAATTATCTATGTCCTGTTTCAGTCAATTACTATCATCCTGATCCTCTGTCCATTCTAATTATCTATGTCCTGTTTCAGTCAATTACTATCATCCTGATCCTCTGTCTATTCTAATTATCTATGTCCTGTTTCAGTCAATTACTATCATCCTGATCCTCTGTCTATTCTAATTATCTATTTCCTGTTTCAGTCAATTACTATCATCCTGATCCTCTGAACATTCTAATTATCTATGTCCTGTTTCAGTCAATTACTATCATCCTGATCCTCTGTCTATTCTAATTATCTATGTCCTGTTTCAGTCAATTACTATCATCCTGATCCTCTGTCTATTCTAATTATCTATTTCCTGTTTCAGTCAATTACTATCATCCTGATCCTCTGAACATTCTAATTATCTATGTTCTGTTTCAGTCAATTACTATCATCCTGATCCTCTGAACATTCTAATTATCTATGTCCTGTTTCAGTCAATTACTATCATCCTGATCCTCTGTCCATTCTAATTATCTATGTCCTGTTTCAGTCAATTACTATCATCCTGATCCTCTGAACATTCTAATTATCTATGTTCTGTTTCAGTCAATTACTATCATCCTGATCCTCTGTCCATTCTAATTATCTATGTCCTGTTTCAGTCAATTACTATCATCCTGATCCTCTGTCTATTCTAATTATCTATGTCCTGTTTCAGTCAATTAATATCATCCTGATCCTCTGTCTATTCTAATTATCAATGTCCTGTTTCAGTCAATTACTATCATCCTGATCCTCTGTCCATTCTAATTATCTATGTCCTGTTTCAGTCAATTACTATCATCCTGATCCTCTGTCTATTCTAATTATCTATGTCCTGTTTCAGTCAATTACTATCATCCTGATCCTCTGTCTATTCTAATTATCTATGTCCTGTTTCAGTCAATTAATATCATCCTGATCCTCTGTCTATTCTAATTATCTATGTCCTGTTTCAGTCAATTAATATCATCCTGATCCTCTGTCCATTCTAATTATCTATGTCCTGTTTCAGTCAATTAATATCATCCTGATCCTCTGTCTATTCTAATTATCTATGTCCTGTTTCAGTCAATTAATATCATCCTGATCCTCTGTCTATTCTAATTATCTATGTCCTGTTTCAGTCAATTAATATCATCCTGATCCTCTGTCTATTCTAATTATCTATGTCCTGTTTCAGTCAATTACTATCATCCTGATCCTCTGTCTATTCTAATTATCTATGTCCTGTTTCAGTCAATTACTATCATCCTGATCCTCTCTTCATTCTAATAATCTATGTCCTGTTTCAGTCCATTAATATCATCCTGATCCTCTGAACATTCTAATTATCTATGTCCTGTTTCAGTCAATTACTATCATCCTGATCCTCTGACCATTCTAATTATCTATGTCCTGTTTCAGTCAATTAATATCATCCTGATCCTCTGTCTATTCTAATTATCTATGTCCTGTTTCAGTCAATTACTATCATCCTGATCCTCTGTCTATTCTAATTATCTATGTCCTGTTTCAGTCAATTACTATTTTCCTGATCCTCTGTCTATTCTAATTATCTATGTCCTGTTTCAGTCAATTAATATCATCCTGATCCTCTGTCTATTCTAATTATCTATGTCCTGTTTCAGTCAATTAATATCATCCTGATCCTCTGTCCATTCTAATTATCTATGTCCTGTTTCAGTCAATTAATATCATCCTGATCCTCTGTCTATTCTAATTATCTATGTCCTGTTTCAGTCAATTAATATCATCCTGATCCTCTGTCTATTCTAATTATCTATGTCCTGTTTCAGTCAATTAATATCATCCTGATCCTCTGTCTATTCTAATTATCTATGTCCTGTTTCAGTCAATTACTATCATCCTGATCCTCTGTCTATTCTAATTATCTATGTCCTGTTTCAGTCAATTACTATCATCCTGATCCTCTGTCTATTCTAATTATCTATGTCCTGTTTCAGTCAATTACTATCATCCTGATCGTCTGAACATTCTAATTATCTATGTCCTGTTTCAGTCAATTACTATCATCCTGATCCTCTGTCTATTCTAATTATCTATGTCCTGTTTCACTCAATTACTATCATCCTGATCGTCTGAACATTCTAATTATCTATGTCCTGTTTCAGTCAATTACTATCATCCTGATCGTCTGAACATTCTAATTATCTATGTCCTGTTTCAGTCCATTAATATCATCCTGATCCTCTGTCCATTCTAATTATCTATGTCCTGTTTCAGTCAATTACTATCATCCTGATCGTCTGAACATTCTAATTATCTATGTCCTGTTTCAGTCAATTACTATCATCCTGATCCTCTGTCTATTCTAATTATCTATGTCCTGTTTCAGTCAATTACTATCATCCTGATCGTCTGAACATTCTAATTATCTATGTCCTGTTTCAGTCAATTACTATCATCCTGATCCTCTGTCTATTCTAATTATCTATGTCCTGTTTCAGTCCATTAATATCATCCTGATCCTCTGTCCATTCTAATTATCTATGTCCTGTTTCAGTCAATTACTATCATCCTGATCGTCTGAACATTCTAATTATCTATGTCCTGTTTCAGTCAATTACTATCATCCTGATCCTTTGTCTATTCTAATTATCTATGTCCTGTTTCAGTCAATTAATATCATCCTGATCCTCTGACCATTCTAATTATCTATGTCCTGTTTCAGTCCATTAATATCATCCTGATCCTCTGTCCATTCTAATTATCTATGTCCTGTTTCAGTCAATTACTATCATCCTGATCCTCTGTCTATTCTAATTATCTATGTCCTGTTTCAGTCAATTACTATCATCCTGATCCTCTGTCTATTCTAATTATCTATGTCCTGTTTCAGTCAATTACTATCATCCTGATCGTCTGAACATTCTAATTATCTATGTCCTGTTTCAGTCAATTACTATCATCCTGATCCTCTGTCTATTCTAATTATCTATGTCCTGTTTCACTCAATTACTATCATCCTGATCGTCTGAACATTCTAATTATCTATGTCCTGTTTCAGTCAATTACTATCATCCTGATCGTCTGAACATTCTAATTATCTATGTCCTGTTTCAGTCCATTAATATCATCCTGATCCTCTGTCCATTCTAATTATCTATGTCCTGTTTCAGTCAATTACTATCATCCTGATCGTCTGAACATTCTAATTATCTATGTCCTGTTTCAGTCAATTACTATCATCCTGATCCTCTGTCTATTCTAATTATCTATGTCCTGTTTCAGTCAATTACTATCATCCTGATCGTCTGAACATTCTAATTATCTATGTCCTGTTTCAGTCAATTACTATCATCCTGATCCTCTGTCTATTCTAATTATCTATGTCCTGTTTCAGTCCATTAATATCATCCTGATCCTCTGTCCATTCTAATTATCTATGTCCTGTTTCAGTCAATTACTATCATCCTGATCGTCTGAACATTCTAATTATCTATGTCCTGTTTCAGTCAATTACTATCATCCTGATCCTCTGTCTATTCTAATTATCTATGTCCTGTTTCAGTCAATTGCTATCATCCTGATCGTCTGAACATTCTAATTATCTATGTCCTGTTTCAGTCAATTACTATCATCCTGATCCTCTGTCTATTCTAATTATCTATGTCCTGTTTCAGTCAATTAATATCATCCTGATCCTCTGACCATTCTAATTATCTATGTCCTGTTTCAGTCCATTAATATCATCCTGATCCTCTGTCCATTCTAATTATCTATGTCCTGTTTCAGTCAATTACTATCATCCTGATCGTCTGAACATTCTAATTATCTATGTCCTGTTTCAGTCAATTACTATCATCCTGATCGTCTGAACATTCTAATTATCTATGTCCTGTTTCAGTCCATTAATATCATCCTGATCCTCTGTCCATTCTAATTATCTATGTCCTGTTTCAGTCAATTACTATCATCCTGATCGTCTGAACATTCTAATTATCTATGTCCTGTTTCAGTCAATTACTATCATCCTGATCCTTTGTCTATTCTAATTATCTATGTCCTGTTTCAGTCAATTAATATCATCCTGATCCTCTGACCATTCTAATTATCTATGTCCTGTTTCAGTCCATTAATATCATCCTGATCCTCTGTCCATTCTAATTATCTATGTCCTGTTTCAGTCAATTACTATCATCCTGATCTTCTGTCCATTCTAATTATCTATGTCCTGTTTCAGTCAATTACTATCATCCTGATCCTCTGTCCATTCTAATTATCTATGTCCTGTTTCAGTCAATTACTATCATCCTGATCCTCTGTCCATTCTAATTATCTATGTCCTGTTTCAGTCAATTACTATCATCCTGATCGTCTGAACATTCTAATTATCTATGTCCTGTTTCAGTCAATTACTATCATCCTGATCCTCTGTCCATTCTAATTATCTATGTCCTGTTTCAGTCAATTACTATCATCCTGATCCTCTGAACATTCTAATTGTCTGTGTCCTGTTTCAGTCAATTAATATCATCCTGATCCTCTGTCCATTCTAATTATCTATGTCCTGTTTCAGTCAATTACTATCATCCTGATCCTCTGTCTATTCTAATTATCTATATCCTGTTTCAGTCAATTACTATCATCCTGATCTTCTGTCCATTCTAATTATCTATGTCCTGTTTCAGTCAATTACTATCATCCTGATCGTCTGAACATTCTAATTATCTATGTCCTGTTTCAGTCAATTACTATCATCCTGATCCTCTGTCTATTCTAATTATCTATGTCCTGTTTCAGTCAATTAATATCATCCTGATCCTCTCTCCATTCTAATTATCTATGTCCTGTTTCAGTCAATTACTATCATCCTGATCCTCTGTCCATTCTAATTGTCTATGTCCTGTTTCAGTCAATTACTATCATCCTGATCCTCTGTCCATTCTAATTATCTATGTCCTGTTTCAGTCAATTAATATCATCCTGATCCTCTGTCTATTCTAATTATCTATGTCCTGTTTCAGTCAATTACTATCATCCTGATCCTCTGTCTATTCTAATTATCTATGTCCTGTTTCAGTCAATTACTATCATCCTGATCCTCTGTCCATTCTAATTACCTATGTCCTGTTTCAGTCAATTACTATCATCCTGATCCTCTGTCTATTCTAATTATCTATGTCCTGTTTCAGTCAATTACTATCATCCTGATCCTCTGTCTATTCTAATTATCTATGTCCTGTTTCAGTCAATTAATATCATCCTGATCCTCTGTCCATTCTAATTATCTATGTCCTGTTTCAGTCAATTACTATCATCCTGATCCTCTGTCTATTCTAATTATCTATGTCCTGCTTCAGTCAATTAATATCATCCTGATCCTCTGTCTATTCTAATTATCTATGTCCTGTTTCAGTCAATTAATATCATCCTGAACCTCTGTCTATTCTAATTATCTATGTCCTGTTTCAGTCAATTACTATCATCCTGATCCTCTGTCTATTCTAATTATCTATGTCCTGTTTCAGTCAATTACTATCATCCTGATCCTCTGTCTATTCTAATTATCTATGTCCTGTTTCAGTCAATTAATATCATCCTGATCCTCTGTCTGTTCTAATTATCTATGTCCTGTTTCAGTCAATTAATATCATCCTGATCCTCTGTCCATTCTAATTATCTATGTCCTGTTTCAGTCAATTAATATCATCCTGATCCTCTGTCTATTCTAATTATCTATGTCCTGTTTCAGTCAATTAATATCATCCTGATCCTCTGTCTATTCTAATTATCTATGTCCTGTTTCAGTCAATTAATATCATCCTGATCCTCTGTCTATTCTAATTATCTATGTCCTGTTTCAGTCAATTACTATCATCCTGATCCTCTGTCTATTCTAATTATCTATGTCCTGTTTCAGTCAATTACTATCATCCTGATCCTCTCTCCATTCTAATAATCTATGTCCTGTTTCAGTCCATTAATATCATCCTGATCCTCTGAACATTCTAATTATCTATGTCCTGTTTCAGTCAATTACTATCATCCTGATCCTCTGACCATTCTAATTATCTATGTCCTGTTTCAGTCAATTAATATCATCCTGATCCTCTGTCTATTCTAATTATCTATGTCCTGTTTCAGTCAATTACTATCATCCTGATCCTCTGTCTATTCTAATTATCTATGTCCTGTTTCAGTCAATTATTATCATCCTGATCCTCTGTCTATTCTAATTATCTATGTCCTGTTTCAGTCAATTAATATCATCCTGATCCTCTGTCTATTCTAATTATCTATGTCCTGTTTCAGTCAATTAATATCATCCTGATCCTCTGTCCATTCTAATTATCTATGTCCTGTATCAGTCAATTAATATCATCCTGATCCTCTGTCTATTCTAATTATCTATGTCCTGTTTCAGTCAATTAATATCATCCTGATCCTCTGTCTATTCTAATTATCTATGTCCTGTTTCAGTCAATTAATATCATCCTGATCCTCTGTCTATTCTAATTATCTATGTCCTGTTTCAGTCAATTACTATCATCCTGATCCTCTGTCTATTCTAATTATCTATGTCCTGTTTCAGTCAATTACTATCATCCTGATCCTCTGTCTATTCTAATTATCTATGTCCTGTTTCAGTCAATTACTATCATCCTGATCGTCTGAACATTCTAATTATCTATGTCCTGTTTCAGTCAATTACTATCATCCTGATCCTCTGTCTATTCTAATTATCTATGTCCTGTTTCACTCAATTACTATCATCCTGATCGTCTGAACATTCTAATTATCTATGTCCTGTTTCAGTCAATTACTATCATCCTGATCGTCTGAACATTCTAATTATCTATGTCCTGTTTCAGTCCATTAATATCATCCTGATCCTCTGTCCATTCTAATTATCTATGTCCTGTTTCAGTCAATTACTATCATCCTGATCGTCTGAACATTCTAATTATCTATGTCCTGTTTCAGTCAATTACTATCATCCTGATCCTCTGTCTATTCTAATTATCTATGTCCTGTTTCAGTCAATTACTATCATCCTGATCGTCTGAACATTCTAATTATCTATGTCCTGTTTCAGTCAATTACTATCATCCTGATCCTCTGTCTATTCTAATTATCTATGTCCTGTTTCAGTCCATTAATATCATCCTGATCCTCTGTCCATTCTAATTATCTATGTCCTGTTTCAGTCAATTACTATCATCCTGATCGTCTGAACATTCTAATTATCTATGTCCTGTTTCAGTCAATTACTATCATCCTGATCCTCTGTCTATTCTAATTATCTATGTCCTGTTTCAGTCAATTGCTATCATCCTGATCGTCTGAACATTCTAATTATCTATGTCCTGTTTCAGTCAATTACTATCATCCTGATCCTCTGTCTATTCTAATTATCTATGTCCTGTTTCAGTCCATTAATATCATCCTGATCCTCTGTCCATTCTAATTATCTATGTCCTGTTTCAGTCAATTACTATCATCCTGATCGTCTGAACATTCTAATTATCTATGTCCTGTTTCAGTCAATTACTATCATCCTGATCGTCTGAACATTCTAATTATCTATGTCCTGTTTCAGTCCATTAATATCATCCTGATCCTCTGTCCATTCTAATTATCTATGTCCTGTTTCAGTCAATTACTATCATCCTGATCGTCTGAACATTCTAATTATCTATGTCCTGTTTCAGTCAATTACTATCATCCTGATCCTTTGTCTATTCTAATTATCTATGTCCTGTTTCAGTCAATTAATATCATCCTGATCCTCTGACCATTCTAATTATCTATGTCCTGTTTCAGTCCATTAATATCATCCTGATCCTCTGTCCATTCTAATTATCTATGTCCTGTTTCAGTCAATTACTATCATCCTGATCTTCTGTCCATTCTAATTATCTATGTCCTGTTTCAGTCAATTACTATCATCCTGATCCTCTGTCCATTCTAATTATCTATGTCCTGTTTCAGTCAATTACTATCATCCTGATCCTCTGTCCATTCTAATTATCTATGTCCTGTTTCAGTCAATTACTATCATCCTGATCCTCTGTCCATTCTAATTATCTATGTCCTGTTTCAGTCAATTACTATCATCCTGATCCTCTGAACATTCTAATTGTCTGTGTCCTGTTTCAGTCAATTAATATCATCCTGATCCTCTGTCCATTCTAATTATCTATGTCCTGTTTCAGTCAATTACTATCATCCTGATCCTCTGTCTATTCTAATTATCTATATCCTGTTTCAGTCAATTACTATCATCCTGATCTTCTGTCCATTCTAATTATCTATGTCCTGTTTCAGTCAATTACTATCATCCTGATCGTCTGAACATTCTAATTATCTATGTCCTGTTTCAGTCAATTACTATCATCCTGATCCTCTGTCTATTCTAATTATCTATGTCCTGTTTCATTCAATTAATATCATCCTGATCCTCTCTCCATTCTAATTATCTATGTCCTGTTTCAGTCAATTACTATCATCCTGATCCTCTGTCCATTCTAATTGTCTATGTCCTGTTTCAGTCAATTACTATCATCCTGATCCTCTGTCCATTCTAATTATCTATGTCCTGTTTCAGTCAATTAATATCATCCTGATCCTCTGTCTATTCTAATTATCTATGTCCTGTTTCAGTCAATTACTATCATCCTGATCCTCTGTCTATTCTAATTATCTATGTCCTGTTTCAGTCAATTACTATCATCCTGATCCTCTGTCCATTCTAATTACCTATGTCCTGTTTCAGTCAATTACTATCATCCTGATCCTCTGTCTATTCTAATTATCTATGTCCTGTTTCAGTCAATTACTATCATCCTGATCCTCTGTCTATTCTAATTATCTATGTCCTGTTTCAGTCAATTAATATCATCCTGATCCTCTGTCCATTCTAATTATCTATGTCCTGTTTCAGTCAATTACTATCATCCTGATCCTCTGTCTATTCTAATTATCTATGTCCTGCTTCAGTCAATTAATATCATCCTGATCCTCTGTCTATTCTAATTATCTATGTCCTGTTTCAGTCAATTAATATCATCCTGAACCTCTGTCTATTCTAATTATCTATGTCCTGTTTCAGTCAATTACTATCATCCTGATCCTCTGTCTATTCTAATTATCAATGTCCTGTTTCAGTCAATTACTATCATCCTGATCCTCTGTCTATTCTAATTATCTATGTCCTGTTTCAGTCAATTAATATCATCCTGATCCTCTGTCTGTTCTAATTATCTATGTCCTGTTTCAGTCAATTAATATCATCCTGATCCTCTGTCTATTCTAATTATCTATGTCCTGTTTCAGTCAATTACTATCATCCTGATCCTCTGTCTATTCTAATTATCTATGTCCTGTTTCAGTCAATTAATATCATCCTGATCCTCTGTCTATTCTAATTATCTATGTCCTGTTTCAGTCAAATACTATCATCCTGATCCTCTGTCCATTCTAATTATCTATGTCCTGTTTCAGTCAATTAATATCATCCTGATCCGCTGTCCATTCTAATTATCTATGTCCTGTTTCAGTCAATTACTATCATCCTGATCCTCTGTCTATTCTAATTATCAATGTCCTGTTTCAGTCAATTACTATCATCCTGATCCTCTGTCCATTCTAATTATCTATGTCCTGTTTCAGTCAATTAATATCATCCTGATCCTCTGAACATTCTAATTATCTATGTTCTGTTTCAGTCAATTACTATCATCCTGATCCTCTGAACATTCTAATTATCTATGTCCTGTTTCAGTCAATTACTATCATCCTGATCCTCTGTCTATTCTAATTATCTATGTCCTGTTTCAGTCAATTAATATCATCCTGATCCTCTGTCCATTCTAATTATCTATGTCCTGTTTCAGTCAATTACTATCATCCTGATCCTCTGTCTATTCTAATTATCTATGTCCTGTTTCAGTCCATTAATATCATCCTGATCCTCTGTCTATTCTAATTATCTATGTCCTGTTTCAGTCAATTACTATCATCCTGATCCTCTGTCTATTCTAATTATCTATGTCCTGTTTCAGTCAATTACTATCATCCTGATCCTCTGTCTATTCTAATTATCTATGTCCTGTTTCAGTCAATTACTATCATCCTGATCCTCTGAACATTCTAATTATCTATGTTCTGTTTCAGTCAATTACTATCATCCTTATCCTCTGAACATTCTAATTATCTATGTCCTGTTTCAGTCAATTACTATCATCCTGATCCTCTGTCCATTCTAATTATCTATGTCCTGTTTCAGTCAATTACTATCATCCTGATCCTCTGTCCATTCTAATTATCTATGTTCTGTTTCAGTCAATTACTATCATCCTGATCCTCTGAACATTCTAATTATCTATGTCCTGTTTCAGTCAATTACTATCATCCTGATCCTCTGTCCATTCTAATTATCTATGTTCTGTTTCAGTCAATTACTATCATCCTGATCCTCTGAACATTCTAATTATCTATGTCCTGTTTCAGTCAATTACTATCATCCTGATCCTCTGTCTATTCTAATTATCTATGTCCTGTTTCAGTCAATTACTATCATCCTGATCCTCTGAACATTCTAATTATCTATGTCCTGTTTCAGTCAATTACTATCATCCTGATCCTCTGAACATTCTAATTATCTATGTCCTGTTTCAGTCAATTACTATCATCCTGATCCTCTGAACATTCTAATTATCTATGTCCTGTTTCAGTCAATTACTATCATCCTGATCCTCTGTCCATTCTAATTATCTATGTCCTGTTTCAGTCAATTACTATCATCCTGATCCTCTGAACATTCTAATTATCTATGTCCTGTTTCAGTCAATTACTATCATCCTGATCCTCTGTCCATTCTAATTATCTATGTCCTGTTTCAGTCAATTACTATCATCCTGATCCTCTGAACATTCTAATTATCTATGTCCTGTTTCAGTCAATTACTATCATCCTGATCCTCTGAACATTCTAATTATCTATGTCCTGTTTCAGTCAATTACTATCATCCTGATCCTCTGAACATTCTAATTATCTATGTCCTGTTTCAGTCAATTACTATCATCCTGATCCTCTGTCCATTCTAATTATCTATGTCCTGTTTCAGTCAATTACTATCATCCTGATCCTCTGAACATTCTAATTATCTATGTCCTGTTTCAGTCAATTACTATCATCCTGATCCTCTGAACATTCTAATTATCTATGTTCTGTTTCAGTCAATTACTATCATCCTGATCCTCTGAACATTCTAATTATCTATGTCCTGTTTCAGTCAATTACTATCATCCTGATCCTCTGTCCATTCTAATTATCTATGTCCTGTTTCAGTCAATTACTATCATCCTGATCCTCTGAACATTCTAATTATCTATGTTCTGTTTCAGTCAATTACTATCATCCTGATCCTCTGTCCATTCTAATTATCTATGTCCTGTTTCAGTCAATTACTATCATCCTGATCCTCTGTCCATTCTAATTATCTATGTCCTGTTTCACTCAATTACTATCATCCTGATCCTCTGTCTATTCTAATTATCTATGTCCTGTTTCAGTCAATTACTATCATCCTGATCCTCTGTCTATTCTAATTATCTATGTCCTGTTTCAGTCAATTACTATCATCCTGATCCTCTGTCTATTCTAATTATCTATGTCCTGTTTCAGTCAATTAATATCATCCTGATCCTCTGTCTATTCTAATTATCCATGTCCTGTTTCAGTCAATTAATATCATCCTGATCCTCTGTCTATTCTAATTATCTATGTCCTGTTTCAGTCAATTACTATCATCCTGATCCTCTGTCTATTCTAATTATCTATGTCCTGTTTCAGTCAATTACTATCATCCTGATCCTCTGTCTATTCTAATTATCCATGTCCTGTTTCAGTCAATTACTATCATCCTGATCCTCTGTCCATTCTAATTATCTATGTCCTGTTTCAGTCAATTAATATCATCCTGATCCTCTGTCTATTCTAATTATCTATGTCCTGTTTCAGTCAATTACTATCATCCTGATCCTCTGTCTATACTAATTATCTATGTCCTGTTTCAGTCAATTAATATCATCCTGATCCTCTGTCTATTCTAATTATCCATGTCCTGTTTCAGTCAATTACTATCATCCTGATCCTCTGTCCATTCTAATTATCTATGTCCTGTTTCAGTCAATTACTATCATCCTGATCCTCTGTCTATTCTAATTATCGATGTCCTGTTTCAGTCAATTAATATCATCCTGATCCTCCGTCTATTCTAATTATCTATGTCCTGTTTCAGTCAATTACTATCATCCTGATCCTCTGTCTATTCTAATTATCTATGTCCTGTTTCAGTCAATTACTATCATCCTGATCCTCTGTCTATTCTAATTATCTATGTCCTGTTTCAGTCAATTACTATCATCCTGATCCTCTGTCCATTCTAATTATCTATGTCCTGTTTCAGTCAATTACTATCATCCTGATCCTCTGTCTATTCTAATTATCTATGTCCTGTTTCAGTCAATTACTATCATCCTGATCCTCTGTCTATTCTAATTATCTATGTCCTGTTTCAGTCAATTACTATCATCCTGATCCTCTGTCTATTCTAATTATCTATGTCCTGTTTCAGTCAATTACTATCATCCTGATCCTCTGTCCATTCTAATTATCTATGTCCTGTTTCAGTCAATTACTATCATCCTGATCCTCTGTCTATTCTAATTATCTATGTCCTGTTTCAGTCAATTACTATCATCCTGATCCTCTGTCTATTCTAATTATCTATGTCCTGTTTCAGTCAATTAATATCATCCTGATCCTCTGTCTATTCTAATTATCTATGTCCTGTTTCAGTCAATTAATATCATCCTGATCCTCTGAACATTCTAATTATCTATGTTCTGTTTCAGTCAATTACTATCATCCTGATCCTCTGAACATTCTAATTATCTATGTCCTGTTTCAGTCAATTACTATCATCCTGATCCTCTGTCTATTCTAATTATCCATGTCCTGTTTCAGTCAATTACTATCATCCTGATCCTCTGTCCATTCTAATTATCTATGTCCTGTTTCAGTCAATTACTATCATCCTGATCCTCTGTCTATTCTAATTATCGATGTCCTGTTTCAGTCAATTAATATCATCCTGATCCTCCGTCTATTCTAATTATCTATGTCCTGTTTCAGTCAATTACTATCATCCTGATCCTCTGTCCATTCTAATTATCTATGTCCTGTTTCAGTCAATTAATATCATCCTGATCCTCTGTCTATTCTAATTATCTATGTCCTGTTTCAGTCAATTACTATCATCCTGATCCTCTGTCTATACTAATTATCTATGTCCTGTTTCAGTCAATTACTATCATCCTGATCCTCTGTCTATTCTAATTATCCATGTCCTGTTTCAGTCAATTACTATCATCCTGATCCTCTGTCCATTCTAATTATCTATGTCCTGTTTCAGTCAATTACTATCATCCTGATCCTCTGTCTATTCTAATTATCGATGTCCTGTTTCAGTCAATTAATATCATCCTGATCCTCCGTCTATTCTAATTATCTATGTCCTGTTTCAGTCAATTACTATCATCCTGATCCTCTGTCTATTCTAATTATCTATGTCCTGTTTCAGTCAATTACTATCATCCTGATCCTCTGTCTATTCTAATTATCTATGTCCTGTTTCAGTCAATTACTATCATCCTGATCCTCTGTCCATTCTAATTATCTATGTCCTGTTTCAGTCAATTACTATCATCCTGATCCTCTGTCTATTCTAATTATCTATGTCCTGTTTCAGTCAATTACTATCATCCTGATCCTCTGTCTATTCTAATTATCTATGTCCTGTTTCAGTCAATTACTATCATCCTGATCCTCTGTCTATTCTAATTATCTATGTCCTGTTTCAGTCAATTACTATCATCCTGATCCTCTGTCCATTCTAATTATCTATGTCCTGTTTCAGTCAATTACTATCATCCTGATCCTCTGTCTATTCTAATTATCTATGTCCTGTTTCAGTCAATTACTATCATCCTGATCCTCTGTCTATTCTAATTATCTATGTCCTGTTTCAGTCAATTAATATCATCCTGATCCTCTGTCTATTCTAATTATCTATGTCCTGTTTCAGTCAATTAATATCATCCTGATCCTCTGAACATTCTAATTATCTATGTTCTGTTTCAGTCAATTACTATCATCCTGATCCTCTGAACATTCTAATTATCTATGTCCTGTTTCAGTCAATTACTATCATCCTGATCCTCTGTCCATTCTAATTATCTATGTCCTGTTTCAGTCAATTACTATCATCCTGATCCTCTGAACATTCTAATTATCTATGTTCTGTTTCACTCAATTACTATCATCCTGATCCTCTGTCCATTCTAATTATCTATGTCCTGTTTCAGTCAATTACTATCATCCTGATCCTCTGTCTATTCTAAATATCTATGTCCTGTTTCAGTCAATTACTATCATCCTGATCCTCTGTCCATTCTAATTATCTATGTCCTGTTTCAGTCAATTACTATCATCCTGATCCTCTGTCTATTCTAATTATCTATGTCCTGTTTCAGTCAATTACTATCATCCTGATCCTCTGTCTATTCTAATTATCTATTTCCTGTTTCAGTCAATTACTATCATCCTGATCCTCTGAACATTCTAATTATCTATGTCCTGTTTCAGTCAATTACTATCATCCTGATCCTCTGTCTATTCTAATTATCTATGTCCTGTTTCAGTCAATTACTATCATCCTGATCCTCTGTCTATTCTAATTATCTATTTCCTGTTTCAGTCAATTACTATCATCCTGATCCTCTGAACATTCTAATTATCTATGTTCTGTTTCAGTCAATTACTATCATCCTGATCCTCTGAACATTCTAATTATCTATGTCCTGTTTCAGTCAATTACTATCATCCTGATCCTCTGTCCATTCTAATTATCTATGTCCTGTTTCAGTCAATTACTATCATCCTGATCCTCTGAACATTCTAATTATCTATGTTCTGTTTCAGTCAATTACTATCATCCTGATCCTCTGTCCATTCTAATTATCTATGTCCTGTTTCAGTCAATTACTATCATCCTGATCCTCTGTCTATTCTAATTATCTATGTCCTGTTTCAGTCAATTAATATCATCCTGATCCTCTGTCTATTCTAATTATCAATGTCCTGTTTCAGTCAATTACTATCATCCTGATCCTCTGTCCATTCTAATTATCTATGTCCTGTTTCAGTCAATTACTATCATCCTGATCCTCTGTCTATTCTAATTATCTATGTCCTGTTTCAGTCAATTACTATCATCCTGATCCTCTGTCTATTCTAATTATCTATGTCCTGTTTCAGTCAATTAATATCATCCTGATCCTCTGTCTATTCTAATTATCTATGTCCTGTTTCAGTCAATTAATATCATCCTGATCCTCTGTCCATTCTAATTATCTATGTCCTGTTTCAGTCAATTAATATCATCCTGATCCTCTGTCTATTCTAATTATCTATGTCCTGTTTCAGTCAATTAATATCATCCTGATCCTCTGTCTATTCTAATTATCTATGTCCTGTTTCAGTCAATTAATATCATCCTGATCCTCTGTCTATTCTAATTATCTATGTCCTGTTTCAGTCAATTACTATCATCCTGATCCTCTGTCTATTCTAATTATCTATGTCCTGTTTCAGTCAATTACTATCATCCTGATCCTCTCTCCATTCTAATAATCTATGTCCTGTTTCAGTCCATTAATATCATCCTGATCCTCTGAACATTCTAATTATCTATGTCCTGTTTCAGTCAATTACTATCATCCTGATCCTCTGACCATTCCAATTATCTATGTCCTGTTTCAGTCAATTAATATCATCCTGATCCTCTGTCTATTCTAATTATCTATGTCCTGTTTCAGTCAATTACTATCATCCTGATCCTCTGTCTATTCTAATTATCTATGTCCTGTTTCAGTCAATTAATATCATCCTGATCCTCTGTCCATTCTAATTATCTATGTCCTGTTTCAGTCAATTACTATCATCCTGATCCTCTGTCTATTCTAATTATCTATGTCCTGTTTCAGTCAATTACTATCATCCTGATCCTCTGTCTATTCTAATTATCTATGTCCTGTTTCAGTCAATTACTATCATCCTGATCCTCTGTCTATTCTAATTATCTATGTCCTGTTTCAGTCAATTACTATCATCCTGATCCTCTGTCTATTCTAATTATCTATGTCCTGTTTCAGTCAATTACTATCATCCTGATCCTCTGTCCATTCTAATTATCTATGTCCTGTTTCAGTCAATTACTATCATCCTGATCCTCTGTCTATTCTAATTATCTATGTCCTGTTTCAGTCAATTACTATCATCCTGATCCTCTGTCTATTCTAATTATCTATGTCCTGTTTCAGTCAATTAATATCATCCTGATCCTCTGTCTATTCTAATTATCTATGTCCTGTTTCAGTCAATTAATATCATCCTGATCCTCTGAACATTCTAATTATCTATGTTCTGTTTCAGTCAATTACTATCATCCTGATCCTCTGAACATTCTAATTATCTATGTCCTGTTTCAGTCAATTACTATCATCCTGATCCTCTGAACATTCTAATTATCTATGTCCTGTTTCAGTCAATTACTATCATCCTGATCCTCTGTCCATTCTAATTATCTATGTCCTGTTTCAGTCAATTACTATCATCCTGATCCTCTGTCCATTCTAATTATCTATGTCCTGTTTCAGTCAATTAATATCATCCTGATCCTCTGAACATTCTAATTATCTATGTCCTGTTTCAGTCAATTAATATCATCCTGATCCTCTGAACATTCTAATTATCTATGTCCTGTTTCAGTCAATTAATATCATCCTGATCCTCTGAACATTCTCATTATCTATGTTCTGTTTCAGTCAATTACTATCATCCTGATCCTCTGAACATTCTAATTATCTATGTCCTGTTTCAGTCAATTACTATCATCCTGATCCTCTGAACATTCTAATTATCTATGTCCTGTTTCAGTCAATTAATATCATCCTGATCCTCTGAACATTCTAATTATCTATGTCCTGTTTCAGTCAATTAATATCATCCTGATCCTCTGAACATTCTAATTATCTATGTTCTGTTTCAGTCAATTACTATCATCCTGATCCTCTGAACATTCTAATTATCTATGTTCTGTTTCAGTCAATTACTATCATCCTGATCCTCTGAACATTCTAATTATCTATGTCCTGTTTCAGTCAATTACTATCATCCTGATCCTCTGAACATTCTAATTATCTATGTCCTGTTTCAGTCAATTACTATCATCCTGATCCTCTGTCCATTCTAATTATCTATGTCCTGTTTCAGTCAATTACTATCATCCTGATCCTCTGTCCATTCTAATTATCTATGTCCTGTTTCAGTCAATTACTATCATCCTGATCCTCTGAACATTCTAATTATCTATGTTCTGTTTCAGTCAATTACTATCATCCTGATCCTCTGTCCATTCTAATTATCTATGTCCTGTTTCAGTCAATTACTATCATCCTGATCCTCTGTCTATTCTAATTATCTATGTCCTGTTTCAGTCAATTACTATCATCCTGATCCTCTGTCCATTCTAATTATCTATGTCCTGTTTCAGTCAATTACTATCATCCTGATCCTCTGTCTATTCTAATTATCTATGTCCTGTTTCAGTCAATTACTATCATCCTGATCCTCTGTCTATTCTAATTATCTATTTCCTGTTTCAGTCAATTACTATCATCCTGATCCTCTGAACATTCTAATTATCTATGTCCTGTTTCAGTCAATTACTATCATCCTGATCCTCTGTCTATTCTAATTATCTATGTCCTGTTTCAGTCAATTACTATCATCCTGATCCTCTGTCTATTCTAATTATCTATTTCCTGTTTCAGTCAATTACTATCATCCTGATCCTCTGAACATTCTAATTATCTATGTTCTGTTTCAGTCAATTACTATCATCCTGATCCTCTGAACATTCTAATTATCTATGTCCTGTTTCAGTCAATTACTATCATCCTGATCCTCTGTCCATTCTAATTATCTATGTCCTGTTTCAGTCAATTACTATCATCCTGATCCTCTGAACATTCTAATTATCTATGTTCTGTTTCAGTCAATTACTATCATCCTGATCCTCTGTCCATTCTAATTATCTATGTCCTGTTTCAGTCAATTACTATCATCCTGATCCTCTGTCTATTCTAATTATCTATGTCCTGTTTCAGTCAATTACTATCATCCTGATCCTCTGTCTATTCTAATTATCAATGTCCTGTTTCAGTCAATTACTATCATCCTGATCCTCTGTCCATTCTAATTATCTATGTCCTGTTTCAGTCAATTACTATCATCCTGATCCTCTGTCTATTCTAATTATCTATGTCCTGTTTCAGTCAATTACTATCATCCTGATCCTCTGTCTATTCTAATTATCTATGTCCTGTTTCAGTCAATTAATATCATCCTGATCCTCTGTCTATTCTAATTATCTATGTCCTGTTTCAGTCAATTAATATCATCCTGATCCTCTGTCCATTCTAATTATCTATGTCCTGTTTCAGTCAATTAATATCATCCTGATCCTCTGTCTATTCTAATTATCTATGTCCTGTTTCAGTCAATTAATATCATCCTGATCCTCTGTCTATTCTAATTATCTATGTCCTGTTTCAGTCAATTAATATCATCCTGATCCTCTGTCTATTCTAATTATCTATGTCCTGTTTCAGTCAATTACTATCATCCTGATCCTCTGTCTATTCTAATTATCTATGTCCTGTTTCAGTCAATTACTATCATCCTGATCCTCTCTCCATTCTAATAATCTATGTCCTGTTTCAGTCCATTAATATCATCCTGATCCTCTGAACATTCTAATTATCTATGTCCTGTTTCAGTCAATTACTATCATCCTGATCCTCTGACCATTCTAATTATCTATGTCCTGTTTCAGTCAATTAATATCATCCTGATCCTCTGTCTATTCTAATTATCTATGTCCTGTTTCAGTCAATTACTATCATCCTGATCCTCTGTCTATTCTAATTATCTATGTCCTGTTTCAGTCAATTAATATCATCCTGATCCTCTGTCCATTCTAATTATCTATGTCCTGTTTCAGTCAATTACTATCATCCTGATCCTCTGTCTATTCTAATTATCTATGTCCTGTTTCAGTCAATTACTATCATCCTGATCCTCTGTCTATTCTAATTATCTATGTCCTGTTTCAGTCAATTACTATCATCCTGATCCTCTGTCTATTCTAATTATCTATGTCCTTTTTCAGTCAATTAATATCATCCTGATCCTCTGTCCATTCTAATTATCTATGTCCTGTTTCAGTCAATTACTATCATCCTGATCGTCTGAACATTCTAATTATCTATGTCCTGTTTCAGTCAATTACTATCATCCTGATCCTCTGTCTATTCTAATTATCTATGTCCTGTTTCAGTCAATTAATATCATCCTGATCCTCTGACCATTCTAATTATCTCTGTCCTGTTTCAGTCCATTAATATCATCCTGATCCTCTGTCCATTCTAATTATCTATGTCCTGTTTCAGTCAATTACTATCATCCTGATCGTCTGAACATTCTAATTATCTATGTCCTGTTTCAGTCAATTACTATCATCCAGATCGTCTGAACATTCTAATTATCTATGTCCTGTTTCAGTCAATTACTATCATCCTGATCCTCTGAACATTCTAATTATCTGTGTCCTGTTTCAGTAAATTAATATCATCCTGATCCTCTGTCCATTCTAATTATCTATGTCCTGTTTCAGTCAATTACTATCATCCTGATCCTCTGTCTATTCTAATTATCTATGTCCTGTTTCAGTCAATTACTATCATCCTGATCCACTGTCCATTCTAATTATCTATGTCCTGTTTCAGTCAATTACTATCATCCTGATCCTCTGTCCATTCTAATTATCTATGTCCTGTTTCAGTCAATTACTATCATCCTGATCCTCTGTCCATTCTAATTATCTATGTCCTGTTTCAGTCAATTAATATCATCCTGATCCTCTGTCCATTCTAATTATCTATGTCCTGTTTCAGTCAATTGCTATCATCCTGATCCTCTGTCTATTCTAATTATCTATGTCCTGTTTCAGTCAATTACTATCATCCTGATCCTCTGTCCATTCTAATTATCTATGTCCTGTTTCAGTCAATTAATATCATCCTGATCCTCTGTCCATTCTAATTATCTATGTCCTGTTTCAGTCAATTAATATCATCCTGATCCTCTGTCTATTCTAATTATCTATGTCCTGTTTCAGTCAATTACTATCATCCTGATCCTCTGTCTATTCTTATTATCTATGTCCTGTTTCAGTCAATTACTGTCATCCTGATCCTCTGTCCATTCTAATTATCTATGTCCTGTTTCAGTCAATTAATATCATCCTGATCCTCTGTCTATTCTAATTATCTATGTCCTGTTTCAGTCAATTACTATCATCCTGATCCTCTGTCTATTCTTATTATCTATGTCCTGTTTCAGTCAATTACTATCATCCTGATCCTCTGTCCATTCTAATTATCTATGTCCTGTTTCAGTCAATTACTATCATCCTGATCCTCTGTCTATTCTAATTATCTATGTCCTGTTTCAGTCAATTAATATCATCCTGATCCTCTGTCTATTCTAATTATCTATGTCCTGTTTCAGTCAATTACTATCATCCTGATCCTCTGTGTATTCTAATTATCTATGTCCTGTTTCAGTCAATTAATATCATCCTGATCTTCTGTCTATTCTAATTATCTATGTCCTGTTTCAGTCAATTACTATCATCCTGATCCTCTGTCCATTCTAATTATCTATGTCCTGTTTCAGTCAATTACTATCATCCTGATCCTCTGTCCATTCTAATTATCTATGTCCTGTTTCAGTCAATTAATATCATCCTGATCCTCTGTCTATTCTAATTATCTATGTCCTGTTTCAGTCAATTACTATCATCCTGATCCTCTGTCCATTCTAATTATCTATGTCCTGTTTCAGTCAATTACTATCATCCTGATCCTCTGTCCATTCTAATTATCTATGTCCTGTTTCAGTCAATTACTATCATCCTGATCCTCTGTCCATTCTAATTATCTATGTCCTGTTTCAGTCAATTACTATCATCCTGATCCTCTGTCCATTCTAATTATCTATGTCCTGTTTCAGTCAATTACAATCATCCTGATCCTCTGTCTATTCTAATTATCTGTGTCCTGTTTCAGTCAATTACTATCATCCTGATCCTCTGTCCATTCTAATTATCTGTGTCCTGTTTCAGTCAATTAATATCATCCTGATCCTCTGTCCATTCTAATTATCTATGTCCTGTTACAGTCAATTACTATCATCCTGATCCTCTGTCCATTCTAATTATCTATGTCCTGTTTCAGTCAATTAATATCATCCTGATCCTCTGTCTATTCTAATTATCTATGTCCTGTTTCAGTCAATTACTATCATCCTGATCCTCTGTCTATTCTAATTATCTATGTCCTGTTTCAGTCAATTAATATCATCCTGATCTTCTGTCCATTCTAATTATCTATGTCCTGTTTCAGTCAATTACTATCATCCTGATCCTCTGTCCATTCTAATTATCTATGTCCTGTTTCAGTCAATTACTATCATCCTGATCCTCTGTCCATTCTAATTATCTGTGTCCTGTTTCAGTCAATTACTATCATCCTGATCCTCTGTCTATTCTAATTATCTATGTCCTGTTTCAGTCAAATAATATCATCCTGATCCTCTGTCCATTCTAATTATCTATGTCCTGTTTCAGTCAATTACTATCATCCTGATCCTCTGTCCATTCTAATTATCTATGTCCTGTTTCAGTCAATTACTATCATCCTGATCCTCTGTCTATTCTAATTATCTATGTCCTGTTTCAGTCAATTACTATCATCCTGATCCTCTGTCCATTCTAATTATCTATGTCCTGTTTCAGTCAATTACTATCATCAAGATCCTCTGTCCACTCTAATTATCTATGTCCTGTTTCAGTCAATTACTATCATCCTGATCCTCTGTCTATTCTAATTATCTATGTCCTGTTTCAGTCAATTACTATCATCCTGATCCTCTGTCCATTCTAATTATCTATGTCCTGTTTCAGTCAATTACTATCATCCTGATTCTCTGAACATTCTAATTATCTATGTCCTGTTTCAGTCAATTGCTATCATCCTGATCCTCTGTCTATTCTAATTATCTATGTCCTGTTTCAGTCAATTACTATCATCCTGATCCTCTGTCTATTCTAATTATCTATGTCCTGTTTCAGTCAATTACTATCATCCTGATCCTCTGTCCATTCTAATTATCTATGTCCTGTTTCAGTCAATTAATATCATCCTGATCCTCTGTCCATTCTAATTATCTATGTCCTGTTTCAGTCAATTACTATCATCCTGATCCTCTGTCTATTCTAATTATCTATTTCCTGTTTCAGTCAATTACTATCATCCTGATCCTCTGTCCATTCTAATTATCTATGTCCTGTTTCAGTCAATTAATATCATCCTGATCCTCTGTCCATTCTAATTATCAATGTCCTGTTTCAGTAAATTACTATCATCCTGGTCCTCTGTCTATTCTAATTATCTATTTCCTGTTTCAGTCAATTACTATCATCCTGATCCTCTGTCTATTCTAATTATCTATGTCCTGTTTCAGTCAATTACTATCATCCTGATCCTCTGTCTATTCTAATTATCTATGTCCTGTTTCAGTCAATTAATATCATCCTGATCCTTTGTCTATTCTAATTATCTATGTCCTGTTTCAGTCAATTACTATCATCCTGATCCTCTGTCCATTCTAATTATCTATGTCCTGTTTCAGTCAATTACTATCATCCTGATCCTCTGTCTATTCTAATTATCTATGTCCTGTTTCAGTCAATTAATATCATCCTGATCCTCTGTCTATTCTAATTATCTATGTCCTGTTTCAGTCAATTACTATCATCCTGATCCTCTGTCCATTCTAATTATCTATGTCCTGTTTCAGTCAATTACTATCATCCTGATCCTCTGTCTGTTCTAATTATCTATGTCCTGTTTCAGTCAATTAATATCATCCTGATCCTCTGTCTATTCTAATTATCTATGTCCTGTTTCAGTCAATTACTATCATCCTGATCCTCTGTCTATTCTAATTATCTATGTCCTGTTTCAGTCAATTAATATCATCCTGATCCTCTGTCCATTCTAATTATCAATGTCCTGTTTCAGAAAATTACTATCATCCTGATCCTCTGTCTATTCTAATTAACTATTTCCTGTTTCAGTCAATTACTATCATCCTGATCCTCTGGCTATTCTAATTATCTATGTCCTGTTTCAGTCAATTACTATCATCCTGATCCTCTGTCTATTCTAATTATCTATGTCCTGTTTCAGTCAATTACTATCATCCTGATCCTCTGTCTATTCTAATTATCTATGTCCTGTTTCAGTCAATTACTATCATCCTGATCCTCTGTCCATTCTAATTATCTATGTCCTGTTTCAGTCAATTACTATCATCCTGATCTTCTGTCCATTCTAATTATCTATGTCCTGTTTCAGTCAATTACTATCATCCTGATCCTCTGTCCATTCTAATTATCTATGCCCTGTTTCAGTCAATTACTATCATCCTGATCCTCTGTCTATTCTAATTATCTGTGTCCTGTTTCAGTCAATTAATATCATCCTGATCCTCTGTCTATTCTAATTATCTATGTCCTGTTTCAGTCAATTACTATCATCCTGATCCTCTGTCTATTCTAATTATCAATGTCCTGTTTCAGTCAATTAATATCATCCTGATCCTCTGTCCATTCTAATTATCTATGTCCTGTTTCAGTCAATTACCGTCATCCTGATCCTCTGTCTATTCTAATTATCTATGTCCTGTTTCAGTCAATTACTATCATCCTGATCCTCTGTCTATTCTAATTATCAATGTCCTGTTTCAGTCAATTAATATCATCCTGATCCTCTGTCCATTCTAATTATCTATGTCCTGTTTCAGTCAATTACAATCATCCTGATCCTCTGTCTATTCTAATTATCTATGTCCTGTTTCAGTCAATTACTATCATCCTGATCCTCTGTCTATTCTAATTATCAATGTCCTGTTTCAGTCAATTAATATCATCCTGATCCTCTGTCCATTCTAATTATCTATGTCCTGTTTCAGTCAATTACTATCATCCTGATCCTCTGTCTATTCTAATTATCTATGTCCTGTTTCAGTCAATTACTATCATCCTGATCCTCTGTCCATTCTAATTATCTATGTCCTGTTTCAGTCAATTACTATCATCCTGATCCTCTGTCCATTCTAATTATCTATGTCCTGTTTCAGTCAATTACTATCATCCTGATCCTCTGTCCATTCTAATTATCTATGTCCTGTTTCAGTCAATTACTATCATCCTGATCCTCTGTCTATTCTAATTATCTATGTCCTGTTTCAGTCAATTACTATCATCCTGATCCTCTGTCTATTCTAATTATCAATGTCCTGTTTCAGTCAATTAATATCATCCTGATCCTCTGTCTATTCTAATTATCTATGTCCTGTTTCAGTCAATTACTATCATCCTGATCCTCTGTCTATTCTAATTATCTATGTCCTGTTTCAGTCAATTACTATCATCCTGATCCTCTGTCTATTCTAATTATCTATGTCCTGTTTCAGTCAATTTCTATCATCCTGATCCTCTGTCCATTCTAATTATCTATGTCCTGTTTCAGTCAATTACTATCATCCTGATCCTCTGTCCATTCTAATTATCTATGTCCTGTTTCAGTCAATTAATATCATCCTGATCCTCTGTCTATTCTAATTATCTATGTCCTGTTTCAGTCAATTACTATCATCCTGATCCTCTGTCCATTCTAATTATCTATGTCCTGTTTCAGTCAATTAATATCATCCTGATCCTCTGTCCATTCTAATTATCGATGTCCTGTTTCAGTAAATTACTATCATCCTGATCCTCTGTCTATTCTAATTATCTATTTCCTGTTTCAGTCAATTACTATCATCCTGATCCTCTGTCCATTCTAATTATCTATGTCCTGTTTCAGTCAATTACTATCATCCTGATCCTCTGTCTATTCTAATTATCTATGTCCTGTTTCAGTCAATTAATATCATCCTGATCCTCTGTCTATTCTAATTATCTATGTCCTGTTTCAGTCAATTACTATCATCCTGATCCTCTGTCTATTCTAATTATCTATGTCCTGTTTCAGTCAATTAATATCATCCTGATCTTCTGTCTATTCTAATTATCTATGTCCTGTTTCAGTCAATTACTATCATCCTGATCCTCTGTCCATTCTAATTGTCTATGTCCTGTTTCAGTCAATTACTATCATCCTGATCCTCTGTCCATTCTAATTATCTATGTCCTGTTTCAGTCAATTAATATCATCCTGATCCTCTGTCTATTCTAATTATCTATGTCCTGTTTCAGTCAATTACTATCATCCTGATCCTCTGTCCATTCTAATTATCTATGTCCTGTTTCAGTCAATTACTATCATCCTGATCCTCTGTCCATTCTAATTATCTATGTCCTGTTTCAGTCAATTACTATCATCCTGATCCTCTGTCCATTCTAATTATCTATGTCCTGTTTCAGTCAATTACAATCATCCTGATCCTCTGTCTATTCTAATTATCTGTGTCCTGTTTCAGTCAATTACTATCATCCTGATCCTCTGTCCATTCTAATTATCTGTGTCCTGTTTCAGTCAATTAATATCATCCTGATCCTCTGTCCATTCTAATTATCTATGTCCTGTTACAGTCAATTACTATCATCCTGATCCTCTGTCCATTCTAATTATCTATGTCCTGTTTCAGTCAATTAATATCATCCTGATCCTCTGTCCATTCTAATTATCAATGTCCTGTTTCAGTAAATTACTATCATCCTGATCCTCTGTCTATTCTAATTATCTATTTCCTGTTTCAGTCAATTACTATCATCCTGATCCTCTGTCCATTCTAATTATCTATGTCCTGTTTCAGTCAATTACTATCATCCTGATCCTCTGTCTATTCTAATTATCTATGTCCTGTTTCAGTCAATTAATATCATCCTGATCCTCTGTCTATTCTAATTATCTATGTCCTGTTTCAGTCAATTACTATCATCCTGATCCTCTGTCTATTCTAATTATCTATGTCCTGTTTCAGTCAATTAATATCATCCTGATCTTCTGTCTATTCTAATTATCTATGTCCTGTTTCAGTCAATTACTATCATCCTGATCCTCTGTCCATTCTAATTGTCTATGTCCTGTTTCAGTCAATTACTATCATCCTGATCCTCTGTCCATTCTAATTATCTATGTCCTGTTTCAGTCAATTAATATCATCCTGATCCTCTGTCTATTCTAATTATCTATGTCCTGTTTCAGTCAATTACTATCATCCTGATCCTCTGTCCATTCTAATTATCTATGTCCTGTTTCAGTCAATTACTATCATCCTGATCCTCTGTCCATTCTAATTATCTATGTCCTGTTTCAGTCAATTACTATCATCCTGATCCTCTGTCCATTCTAATTATCTATGTCCTGTTTCAGTCAATTACAATCATCCTGATCCTCTGTCTATTCTAATTATCTGTGTCCTGTTTCAGTCAATTACTATCATCCTGATCCTCTGTCCATTCTAATTATCTGTGTCCTGTTTCAGTCAATTAATATCATCCTGATCCTCTGTCCATTCTAATTATCTATGTCCTGTTACAGTCAATTACTATCATCCTGATCCTCTGTCCATTCTAATTATCTATGTCCTGTTTCAGTCAATTAATATCATCCTGATCCTCTGTCTATTCTAATTATCTATGTCCTGTTTCAGTCAATTACTATCATCCTGATCCTCTGTCTATTCTAATTATCTATGTCCTGTTTCAGTCAATTAATATCATCCTGATCTTCTGTCCATTCTAATTATCTATGTCCTGTTTCAGTCAATTACTATCATCCTGATCCTCTGTCCATTCTAATTATCTATGTCCTGTTTCAGTCAGTTACTATCATCCTGATCCTCTGTCCATTCTAATTATCTGTGTCCTGTTTCAGTCAATTACTATCATCCTGATCCTCTGTCTATTCTAATTATCTATGTCCTGTTTCAGTCAATTAATATCATCCTGATCCTCTGTCCATTCTAATTATCTATGTCCTGTTTCAGTCAATTACTATCATCCTGATCCTCTGTCCATTCTAATTATCTATGTCCTGTTTCAGTCAATTACTATCATCCTGATCCTCTGTCTATTCTAATTATCTATGTCCTGTTTCAGTCAATTACTATCATCCTGATCCTCTGTCCATTCTAATTATCTATGTCCTGTTTCAGTCAATTACTATCATCCTGATCCTCTGTCTATTCTAATTATCTATGTCCTGTTTCAGTCAATTACTATCATCCTGATCCTCTGTCCATTCTAATTATCTATGTCCTGTTTCAGTCAATTACTATCATCCTGATCCTCTGAACATTCTAATTATCTATGTCCTGTTTCAGTCAATTACTATCATCCTGATCCTCTGTCTATTCTAATTATCTATGTCCTGTTTCAGTCAATTACTATCATCCTGATCCTCTGTCTATTCTAATTATCTATGTCCTGTTTCAGTCAATTACTATCATCCTGATCCTCTGTCCATTCTAATTATCTATGTCCTGTTTCAGTCAATTAATTTCATCCTGATCCTCTGTCCATTCTAATTATCTATGTCCTGTTTCAGTCAATTACTATCATCCTGATCCTCTGTCTATTCTAATTATCTATTTCCTGTTTCAGTCAATTGCTATCATCCTGATCCTCTGTCCATTCTAATTATCTATGTCCTGTTTCAGTCAATTAATATCATCCTGATCCTCTGTCCATTCTAATTATCAATGTCCTTTTTCAGTAAATTACTATCATCCTGATCCTCTGTCTATTCTAATTATCTATTTCCTGTTTCAGTCAATTACTATCATCCTGATCCTCTGTCTATTCTAATTATCTATGTCCTGTTTCAGTCAATTACTATCATCCTGATCCTCTGTCTATTCTAATTATCTATGTCCTGTTTCAGTCAATTACTATCATCCTGATCCTCTGTCTATTCTAATTATCTATGTCCTGTTTCAGTCAATTACTATCATCCTGATCCTCTGTCTATTCTAATTATCTATGTCCTGTTTCAGTCAATTAATATCATCCTGATCTTCTGTCTATTCTAATTATCTATGTCCTGTTTCAGTCAATTACTATCATCCTGATCCTCTGTCCATTCTAATTGTCTATGTCCTGTTTCAGTCAATTACTATCATCCTGATCCTCTGTCCATTCTAATTATCTATGTCCTGTTTCAGTCAATTAATATCATCCTGATCCTCTGTCTATTCTAATTATCTATGTCCTGTTTCAGTCAATTACTATCATCCTGATCCTCTGTCCATTCTAATTATCTATGTCCTGTTTCAGTCAATTACTATCATCCTGATCCTCTGTCCATTCTAATTATCTATGTCCTGTTTCAGTCAATTACTATCATCCAGATCCTCTGTCCATTCTAATTATCTATGTCCTGTTTCAGTCAATTACTATCATCCTGATCCTCTGTCCATTCTATTATCTATGTCCTGTTTCAGTCAATTACAATCATCCTGATCCTCTGTCTATTCTAATTATCTGTGTCCTGTTTCAGTCAATTACTATCATCCTGATCCTCTGTCCATTCTAATTATCTGTGTCCTGTTTCAGTCAATTAATATCATCCTGATCCTCTGTCCATTCTAATTATCTATGTCCTGTTACAGTCAATTACTATCATCCTGATCCTCTGTCCATTCTAATTATCTATGTCCTGTTTCAGTCAATTAATATCATCCTGATCCTCTGTCTATTCTAATTATCTATGTCCTGTTTCAGTCAATTACTATCATCCTGATCCTCTGTCTATTCTAATTATCTATGTCCTGTTTCAGTCAATTAATATCATCCTTATCTTCTGTCCATTCTAATTATCTATGTCCTGTTTCAGTCAATTACTATCATCCTGATCCTATGTCCATTCTAATTATCTATGTCCTGTTTCAGTCAATTACTATCATCCTGATCCTCTGTCCATTCTAATTATCTGTGTCCTGTTTCAGTCAATTACTATCATCCTGATCCTCTGTCTATTCTAATTATCTATGTCCTGTTTCAGTCAATTAATATCATCCTGATCCTCTGTCCATTCTAATTATCTATGTCCTGTTTCAGTCAATTACTATCATCCTGATCCTCTGTCCATTCTAATTATCTATGTCCTGTTTCAGTCAATTACTATCATCCTGATCCTCTGTCTATTCTAATTATCTATGTCCTGTTTCAGTCAATTACTATCATCCTGATCCTCTGTCCATTCTAATTATCTATGTCCTGTTTCAGTCAATTACTATCATCAAGATCCTCTGTCCATTCTAATTATCTATGTCCTGTTTCAGTCAATTACTATCATCCTGATCCTCTGTCTATTCTAATTATCTATGTCCTGTTTCAGTCAATTACTATCATCCTGATCCTCTGTCCATTCTAATTATCTATGTCCTGTTTCAGTCAATTACTATCATCCTGATCCTCTGAACATTCTAATTATCTATGTCCTGTTTCAGTCAATTACTATCATCCTGATCCTCTGTCTATTCTAATTATCTATGTCCTGTTTCAGTCAATTACTATCATCCTGATCCTCTGTCTATTCTAATTATCTATGTCCTGTTTCAGTCAATTACTATCATCCTGATCCTCTGTCCATTCTAATTATCTATGTCCTGTTTCAGTCAATTAATATCATCCTGATCCTCTGTCCATTCTAATTATCTATGTCCTGTTTCAGTCAATTACTATCATCCTGATCCTCTGTCTATTCTAATTATCTATTTCCTGTTTCAGTCAATTGCTATCATCCTGATCCTCTGTCCATTCTAATTATCTATGTCCTGTTTCAGTCAATTAATATCATCCTGATCCTCTGTCCATTCTAATTATCAATGTCCTGTTTCAGTAAATTACTATCATCCTGATCCTCTGTCTATTCTAATTATCTATTTCCTGTTTCAGTCAATTACTATCATCCTGATCCTCTGTCTATTCTAATTATCTATGTCCTGTTTCAGTCAATTACTATCATCCTGATCCTCTGTCTATTCTAATTATCTATGTCCTGTTTCAGTCAATTAATATCATCCTGATCCTTTGTCTATTCTAATTATCTATGTCCTGTTTCAGTCAATTACTATCATCCTGATCCTCTGTCCATTCTAATTATCTCTGTCCTGTTTCAGTCAATTACTATCATCCTGATCCTCTGTCTATTCTAATTATCTATGTCCTGTTTCAGTCAATTAATATCATCCTGATCCTCTGTCTATTCTAATTATCTATGTCCTGTTTCAGTCAATTACTATCATCCTGATCCTCTGTCCATTCTAATTATCTATGTCCTGTTTCAGTCAATTACTATCATCCTGATCCTCTGTCTGTTCTAATTATCTATGTCCTGTTTCAGTCAATTACTATCATCCTGATCCTCTGTCTATTCTAATTATCTATGTCCTGTTTCAGTCAATTACTATCATCCTGATCCTCTGTCTATTCTAATTATCTATGTCCTGTTTCAGTCAAGTAATATCATCCTGATCCTCTGTCCATTCTAATTATCAATGTCCTGTTTCAGTAAATTACTATCATCCAGATCCTCTGTCTATTCTAATTAACTATTTCCTGTTTCAGTCAATTACTATCATCCTGATCCTCTGTCTATTCTAATTATCTATGTCCTGTTTCAGTCAATTACTATCATCCTGATCCTCTGTCCATTCTAATTATCTATGTCCTGTTTCAGTCAATTACTATCATCCTGATCTTCTGTCCATTCTAATTATCTATGTCCTGTTTCAGTCAATTACTATCATCCTGATCCTCTGTCCATTCTAATTATCTATGTCCTGTTTCAGTCAATTACTATCATCCTGATCCTCTGTCTATTCTAATTATCTGTGTCCTGTTTCAGTCAATTAATATCATCCTGATCCTCTGTCTATTCTAATTATCTATGTCCTGTTTCAGTCAATTACTATCATCCTGATCCTCTGTCTATTCTAATTATCAATGTCCTGTTTCAGTCAATTAATATCATCCTGATCCTCTGTCCATTCTAATTATCTATGTCCTGTTTCAGTCAATTACCGTCATCCTGATCCTCTGTCTATTCTAATTATCTATGTCCTGTTTCAGTCAATTACTATCATCCTGATCCTCTGTCTATTCTAATTATCAATGTCCTGTTTCAGTCAATTAATATCATCCTGATCCTCTGTCCATTCTAATTATCTATGTCCTGTTTCAGTCAATTACAATCATCCTGATCCTCTGTCTATTCTAATTATCTATGTCCTGTTTCAGTCAATTACTATCATCCTGATCCTCTGTCTATTCTAACTATCAATGTCCTGTTTCAGTCAATTAATATCATCCTGATCCTCTGTCCATTCTAATTATCTATGTCCTGTTTCAGTCAATTACTATCATCCTGATCCTCTGTCTATTCTAATTATCTATGTCCTGTTTCAGTCAATTACTATCATCCTGATCCTCTGTCCATTCTAATTATCTATGTCCTGTTTCAGTCAATTACTATCATCCTGATCCTCTGTCCATTCTAATTATCTATGTCCTGTTTCAGTCAATTACTATCATCCTGATCCTCTGTCCATTCTAATTATCTATGTCCTGTTTCAGTCAATTACTATCATCCTGATCCTCTGTCCATTCTAATTATCTATGTCCTGTTTCAGTCAATTACAATCATCCTAATCCTCTGTCTATTCTAATTATCTATGTCCTGTATCAGTCAATTACTATCATCCTGATCCTCTGTCTATTCTAATTATCAATGTCCTGTTTCAGTCAATTAATATCATCCTGATCCTCTGTCTATTCTAATTATCTATGTCCTGTTTCAGTCAATTACTATCATCCTGATCCTCTGTCTATTCTAATTATCTATGTCCTGTTTCAGTCAATTACTATCATCCTGATCCTCTGTCTATTCTAATTATCTATGTCCTGTTTCAGTCAATTACTATCATCCTGATCCTCTGTCCATTCTAATTATCTATGTCCTGTTTCAGTCAATTACTATCATCCTGATCCTCTGTCCATTCTAATTATCTATGTCCTGTTTCAGTCAATTAATATCATCCTGATCCTCTGTCTATTCTAATTATCTATGTCCTGTTTCAGTCAATTACTATCATCCTGATCCTCTGTCCATTCTAATTATCTATGTCCTGTTTCAGTCAATTAATATCATCCTGATCCTCTGTCCATTCTAATTATCAATGTCCTGTTTCAGTAAATTACTATCATCCTGATCCTCTGTCTATTCTAATTATCTATTTCCTGTTTCAGTCAATTACTATCATCCTGATCCTCTGTCTATTCTAATTATCTATGTCCTGTTTCAGTCAATTACTATCATCCTGATCCTCTGTCTATTCTAATTATCTATGTCCTGTTTCAGTCAATTAATATCATCCTGATCCTCTGTCTATTCTAATTATCGATGTCCTGTTTCAGTCAATTACTATCATCCTGATCCTCTGTCCATTCTAATTATCTATGTCCTGTTTCAGTCAATTACTATCATCCTGATCCTCTGTCTATTCTAATTATCTATGTCCTGTTTCAGTCAATTAATATCATCCTGATCCTCTGTCTATTCTAATTATCTATGTCCTGTTTCAGTCAATTCCTATCATCCTGATCCTCTGTCCATTCTAATTATCTATGTCCTGTTTCAGTCAATTACTATCATCCTGATCCTCTGTCTATTCTAATTATCTATGCCCTGTTTCAGTCAATTAATATCATCCTGATCCTCTGTCTATTCTAATTATCTATGTCCTGTTTCAGTCAATTAATATCATCCTGATCCTCTGTCTATTCTAATTATCAATGTCCTATTTCAGTAAATTACTATCATCCTGATCCTCTGTCTATTCTAATTGTCTATTTCCTGTTTCAGTCAATTACTATCATCCTGATCCTCTGTCTATTCTAATTATCTATGTCCTGTTTCAGTCAATTACTATCATCCTGATCCTCTGTCTATTCTAATTATCTATGTCCTGTTTCAGTCAATTACTATCATCCTGATCCTCTGTCTATTCTAATTATCTATGTCCTGTTTCAGTCAATTACTATCATCCTGATCCTCTGTCCATTCTAATTATCTATGTCCTGTTTCAGTCAATTACTATCATCCTGTTCTTCTGTCCATTCTAATTATCTATGTCCTGTTTCAGTCAATTACTATCATCCTGATCCTCTGTCCATTCTAATTATCTATGTCCTGTTTCAGTCAATTACTATCATCCTGATCCTCTGTCTATTCTAATTATCTGTGTCCTGTTTCAGTCAATTAATATCATCCTGATCCTCTGTCTATTCTAATTATCTATGTCCTGTTTCAGTCAATTACTATCATCCTGATCCTCTGTCTATTCTAATTATCAATGTCCTGTTTCAGTCAATTAATATCATCCTGATCCTCTGTCCATTCTAATTATCTATGTTCTGTTTCAGTCAATTACTGTCATCCTGATCCTCTGTCTATTCTAATTATCTATGTCCTGTTTCAGTCAATTACTATCATCCTGATCCTCTGTCTATTCTAATTATCAATGTCCTGTTTCAGTCAATTAATATCATCCTGATCCTCTGTCCATTCTAATTATCTATGTCCTGTTTCAGTCAATTACAATCATCCTGATCCTCTGTCTATTCTAATTATCTATGTCCTGTTTCAGTCAATTACTATCATCCTGATCCTCTGTCTATTCTAATTATCAATGTCCTGTTTCAGTCAATTAATATCATCCTGATCCTCTGTCCATTCTAATTATCTATGTCCTGTTTCAGTCAATTACTATCATCCTGATCCTCTGTCTATTCTAATTATCTATGTCCTGTTTCAGTCAATTACTATCATCCTGATCCTCTGTCCATTCTAATTATCTATGTCCTGTTTCAGTCAATTACTATCATCCTGATCCTCTGTCCATTCTAATTATCTATGTCCTGTTTCAGTCAATTACTATCATCCTGATCCTCTGTCCATTCTAATTATCTATGTCCTGTTTCAGTCAATTACAATCATCCTGATCCTCTGTCTATTCTAATTATCTATGTCCTGTTTCAGTCAATTACTATCATCCTGATCCTCTGTCTATTCTAATTATCAATGTCCTGTTTCAGTCAATTAATATCATCCTGATCCTCTTTCTATTCTAATTATCTATGTCCTGTTTCAGTCAATTACTATCATCCTGATCCTCTGTCTATTCTAATTATCTATGTCCTGTTTCAGTCAATTACTATCATCCTGATCCTCTGTCTATTCTAATTATCTATGTCCTGTTTCAGTCAATTACTATCATCCTGATCCTCTGTCCATTCTAATTATCTATGTCCTGTTTCAGTCAATTACTATCATCCTGATCCTCTGTCCATTCTAATTATCTATGTCCTGTTTCAGTCAATTACTATCATCCAGATCCTCTGTCCATTCTAATTATCTATGTCCTGTTTCAGTCAATTACTATCATCCTGATCCTCTGTCCATTCTAATTATCTATGTCCTGTTTCAGTCTATTGCTATCATCCTGATCCTCTGTCTATTCTAATTATCAATGTCCTGTTTCAGTCAATTACTATCATCCTGATCCTCAGTCCATTCTAATTATCTATGTCCTGTTTCAGTCAATTAATATCATCCTGATCCTCTGTCTATTCTAATTATCTATGTCCTGTTTCAGTCAATTACTATCATCCTGATCCTCTGTCCATTCTAATTATCTATGTCCTGTTTCAGTCAATTAATATCATCCTGATCCTCTGTCTATTCTAATTATCTATGTCCTGTTTCAGTCAATTAATATCATCCTGATCCTCTGTCTATTCTAATTATCTATGTCCTGTTTCAGTCAATTACTATCATCCTGATCCTCTGTCCATTCTAATTATCTATGTCCTGTTTCAGTCAATTAATATCATCCTGATCCTCTGTCTATTCTAATTATCTATGTCCTGCTTCAGTCAATTACTATCATCCTGATCCTCTGTCCATTCTAATTATGTATCTCCTGTTTCAGTCAATTAATATCATCCTGATCCTCTGTCTATTCTAATTATCTATGTCCTGTTTCAGTCAATTAATATCATCCTGATCCTCTGTCTATTCTAATTATCTATGTCCTGTTTCAGTCAATTACTATCATCCTGATCCTCTGTCCATTCTAATTATCTATGTCCTGTTTCAGTCCATTAATATCATCCTGATCCTCTGTCTATTCTAATTATCTATGTCCTGTTTCAGTCAATTACTATCATCCTGATCCTCTGTCTATTCTAATTATCTATGTCCTGTTTCAGTCAATTACTATCATCCTGATCCTCTGTCCATTCTAATTATCTATGTCCTGTTTCAGTCCATTAATATCATCCTGATCCTCTGTCTATTCTAATTATCTATGTCCTGTTTCAGTCAATTAATATCATCCTGATCCTCTGTCCATTCTAATTATCTATGTCCTGTTTCAGTCCATTAATATCATCCTGATCCTCTGAACATTCTAATTATCAATGTCCTGTTTCAGTCAATTACTATCATCCTGATCCTCTGTCTATTCTAATTATCTATGTCCTGTTTCAGTCAATTACTATCATCCTGATCCTCTGTCCATTCTAATTATCTATGTCCTGTTTCAGTCAATTAATATCATCCTGATCCTCTGTCTATTCTAATCATCTATGTCCTGTTTCAGTCAATTAATATCATCCTGATCCTCTGTCTATTCTAATTATCTATGTCCTGTTTCAGTCAATTACTATCATCCTGATCCTCTGTCCATTCTAATTATCTATGTCCTGTTTCAGTCCATTAATATCATCCTGATCCTCTGTCTATTCTCATTATCTATGTCCTGTTTCAGTCAATTAATATCATCCTGATCCTCTGTCTATTCTAATTATCTATGTCCTGTTTCAGTCAATTACTATCATCCTGATCCTCTGTCCATTCTAATTATCTATGTCCTGTTTCAGTCCATTAATATCATCCTGATCCTCTGAACATTCTAATTATCAATGTCCTGTTTCAGTCAATTACTATCATCCTGATCCTCTGTCTATTCTAATTATCTATGTTCTGTTTCAGTCAATTACTATCATCCTGATCCTCTGTCTATTCTAATTTTCTATGTCCTGTTTCAGTCAATTAATATCATCCTGATCCTCTGTCTATTCTAATTATCTATGTCCTGTTTCAGTCAATTACTATCATCCTGATCCTCTGTCCATTATAATTATCTGTGTCCTGTTTCAGTCCATTACTATCATCCTGATCCTCTGTCCATTCTAATTATCTATGTCCTGTTTCAGTCAATTACTATCATCCTGATCCTCTGTCTATTCTAATTATCAATGTCCTGTTTCAGTCAATTAATATCATCCTGATCCTCTGTCTATTCTAATTATCTATGTCCTGTTTCAGTCAATTACTATCATCCTGATCCTCTGTCCATTCTAATTATCTATGTTCTGTTTCAGTCAATTACTATCATCCTGATCCTCTGTCTATTCTAATTTTCTATGTCCTGTTTCAGTCAATTAATATCATCCTGATCCTCTGTCTATTCTAATTATCTATGTCCTGTTTCAGTCAATTACTATCATCCTGATCCTCTGTCCATTATAATTATCTGTGTCCTGTTTCAGTCCATTACTATCATCCTGATCCTCTGTCCATTCTAATTATCTATGTCCTGTTTCAGTCAATTACTATCATCCTGATCCTCTGTCTATTCTAATTATCAATGTCCTGTTTCAGTCAATTAATATCATCCTGATCCTCTGTCTATTCTAATTATCTATGTCCTGTTTCAGTCAATTACTATCATCCTGATCCTCTGTCCATTCTAATTATCTATGTCCTGTTTCAGTCCATTAATATCATCCTGATCCTCTGTCTATTCTAATTATCTATGTCCTGTTTCAGTCAATTAATATCATCCTGATCCTCTGTCCATTCTAATTATCTATGTCCTGTTTCAGTCCATTAATATCATCCTGATCCTCTGAACATTCTAATTATCAATGTCCTGTTTCAGTCAATTACTATCATCCTGATCCTCTGTCTATTCTAATTATCTATGTCCTGTTTCAGTCAATTACTATCATCCTGATCCTCTGTCCATTCTAATTATCTATGTCCTGTTTCAGTCAATTAATATCATCCTGATCCTCTGTCTATTCTAATCATCTATGTCCTGTTTCAGTCAATTAATATCATCCTGATCCTCTGTCTATTCTAATTATCTATGTCCTGTTTCAGTCAATTACTATCATCCTGATCCTCTGTCCATTCTAATTATCTATGTCCTGTTTCAGTCCATTAATATCATCCTGATCCTCTGTCTATTCTCATTATCTATGTCCTGTTTCAGTCAATTAATATCATCCTGATCCTCTGTCTATTCTAATTATCTATGTCCTGTTTCAGTCAATTACTATCATCCTGATCCTCTGTCCATTCTAATTATCTATGTCCTGTTTCAGTCCATTAATATCATCCTGATCCTCTGAACATTCTAATTATCAATGTCCTGTTTCAGTCAATTACTATCATCCTGATCCTCTGTCTATTCTAATTATCTATGTTCTGTTTCAGTCAATTACTATCATCCTGATCCTCTGTCTATTCTAATTTTCTATGTCCTGTTTCAGTCAATTAATATCATCCTGATCCTCTGTCTATTCTAATTATCTATGTCCTGTTTCAGTCAATTACTATCATCCTGATCCTCTGTCCATTATGATTATCTGTGTCCTGTTTCAGTCCATTACTATCATCCTGATCCTCTGTCCATTCTAATTATCTATGTCCTGTTTCAGTCAATTACTATCATCCTGATCCTCTGTCTATTCTAATTATCAATGTCCTGTTTCAGTCAATTAATATCATCCTGATCCTCTGTCTATTCTAATTATCTATGTCCTGTTTCAGTCAATTACTATCATCCTGATCCTCTGTCTATTCTAATTATCTATGTCCTGTTTCAGTCAATTAATATCATCCTGATCCTCTGTCTATTCTAATTATCTATGTCCTGTTTCAGTCAATTAATATCATCCTGATCCTCTGTCTATTCTAATTATCTATGTCCTGTTTTAGTCAATTAATATCATCCTGATCCTCTGTCTATTCTAATTATCTATGTCCTGTTTCAGTCAATTACAATCATCCTGATCCTCTGTCTATTCTAATTATCTATGTCCTGTTTCAGTCAATTAATATCATCCTGATCCTCTGTCTATTCTAATTATCTATGTCCTGTTTCAGTCAATTACTATCATCCTGATCCTCTGTCCATTCTAATTATCTATGTCCTGTTTCAGTCAATTACTATCATCCTGATCCTCTGTCTATTCTAATTATCTATGTCCTGTTTCAGTCAATTACTATCATCCTGATCCTCTGAACATTCTAATTATCTATGTCCTGTTTCAGTCAATTACTATCATACTGATCCTCTGTCCATTCTAATTATCTATGTCCTGTTTCAGTCAATTACTATCATCCTGATCCTCTGTCCATTCTAATTATCTATGTCCTGTTTCAGTCAATTACTATCATCCTGATCCTCTGTCTATTCTAATTATCAATGTCCTGTTTCAGTCAATTAATATCATCCTGATCCTCTGTCTATTCTAATTATCTATGTCCTGTTTCAGTCAATTACTATCATCCTGATCCTCTGTCTATTCTAATTATCTATGTCCTGTTTCAGTCAATTAATATCATCCTGATCCTCTGTCTATTCTAATTATCTATGTCCTGTTTCAGTCAATTAATATCATCCTGATCCTCTGTCTATTCTAATTATCTATGTCCTGTTTCAGTAAATTACTATCATCCTTATCCTCTGAACATTCTAATTATCTATGTCCTGTTTCAGTCAGTTACTATCATCCTGATCCTCTGTCTATTCTAATTATCTATGTCCTGTTTCAGTCAATTAATATCATCCTGATCCTCTGTCCATTCTAATTATCTATGTCCTGTTTCAGTCAATTACTATCATCCTGATCCTCTGTCTATTCTAATTATCTATGTCCTGTTTCAGTCAATTACTATCATCCTGATCCTCTGTCCATTCTAATTATCTATGTCCTATTTCATTCAATTACTATCATCCTGATCATCTGTCTATTCTAATTATCTATGTCCTGTTTCAGTCAATTACTATCATCCTGATCCTCTGTCTATTCTAATTATCTATGTCCTGTTTCAGTCAATTACTATCATCCTGATCCTCTGTCTATTCTAATTATCTATGTCCTGTTTCAGTCAATTACTATCATCCTGATCCTCTGTCTATTCTAATTATCTATGTCCTGTTTCAGTCAATTACTATCATCCTGATCCTCTGTCTATTCTAATTATCTATGTCCTGTTTCAGTCAATTACTATCATCCTGATCCTCTGTCTATTCTAATTATCTATGTCCTGTTTCAGTCAATTACTATCATCCTGATCCTCTGTCTATTCTAATTATCTATGTCCTGTTTCAGTCAATTACTATCATCCTGATCCTCAGTCTATTCTAATTATCTATGTCCTGTTTCAGTCAATTAATATCATCCTGATCCTCTGTCCATTCTAATTATCTATGTCCTATTTCAGTCAATTACTATCATCCTGATCCTCTGTCTATTCTAATTATCTATGTCCTGTTTCAGTCAATTACTATCATCCTGATCCTCTGTCTATTCTAATTATCTATGTCCTGTTTCAGTCAATTAATATCATCCTGATCCTCTGTCCATTCTAATTATCTATGTCCTATTTCAGTCAATTACTATCATCCTGATCATCTGTCTATTCTAATTATCTATGTCCTGTTTCAGTCAATTACTATCATCCTGATCCTCTGTCTATTCTAATTATCTATGTCCTGTTTCAGTCAATTACTATCATCCTGATCCTCTGTCTATTCTAATTATCTATGTCCTGTTTCAGTCAATTACTATCATCCTGATCCTCTGTCCATTCTAATTATCTATGTCCTGTTTCAGTCAATTACTATCATCCTGATCCTCTGTCTATTCTAATTATCTATGTCCTGTTCAGTCAATTACTATCATCCTGATCCTCTGTCTATTCTAATTATCTATGTCCTGTTTCAGTCAATTACTATCATCCTGATCCTCTGTCCATTCTAATTATCTATGTCCTGTTTCAGTCAATTACTATCATCCTGATCCTCTGTCCATTCTAATTATCTATGTCCTGTTTCAGTCAATTACTATCATCCTGATCCTCTGTCTATTCTAATTATCTATGTCCTGTTTCAGTCAATTAATATCATCCTGATCCTCTGTCTATTCTAATTATCTATGTCCTGTTTCAGTCAATTAATATCATCCTGATCCTCTGTCTATTCTAATTATCTATGTCCTGTTTCAGTCAATTAACATCATCCTGATCCTCTGTCTATTCTAATTATCTATGTCCTGTTTCAGTCAATTACTATCATCCTGATCCTCTGTCTATTCTAATTATCTATGTCCTGTTTCAGTCAATTAATATCATCCTGATCCTCTGTCTATTCTAATTATCTATGTCCTGTTTCAGTCAATTACTATCATCCTGATCCTCTGTCCATTCTAATTATCTATGTCCTGTTTCAGTCAATTACTATCATCCTGATCCTCTGTCTATTCTAATTATTTATGTCCTGTTTCAGTCAATTACTATCATCCTGATCCTCTGAACATTCTAATTATCTATGTCCTGTTTCAGTCAATTACTATCATACTGATCCTCTGTCCATTCTAATTATCTATGTCCTGTTTCAGTCAATTACTATCATCCTGATCCTCTGTCCATTCTAATTATCTATGTCCTGTTTCAGTCAATTACTATCATCCTGATCCTCTGTCTATTCTAATTATCAATGTCCTGTTTCAGTCAATTAATATCATCCTGATCCTCTGTCTATTCTAATTATCTATGTCCTGTTTCAGTCAATTACTATCATCCTGATCCTCTGTCTATTCTAATTATCTATGTCCTGTTTCAGTCAATTAATATCATCCTGATCCTCTGTCTATTCTAATTATCTATGTCCTGTTTCAGTCAATTAATATCATCCTGATCCTCTGTCTATTCTAATTATCTATGTCCTGTTTCAGTCAATTACTATCATCCTTATCCTCTGAACATTCTAATTATCTATGTCCTGTTTCAGTCAGTTACTATCATCCTGATCCTCTGTCTATTCTAATTATCTATGTCCTGTTTCAGTCAATTAATATCATCCTGATCCTCTGTCCATTCTAATTATCTATGTCCTATTTCAGTCAATTACTATCATCCTGATCCTCTGTCTATTCTAATTATCTATGTCCTGTTTCAGTCAATTACTATCATCCTGATCCTCTGTCTATTCTAATTATCTATGTCCTGTTTCAGTCAATTAATATCATCCTGATCCTCTGTCCATTCTAATTATCTATGTCCTATTTCAGTCAATTACTATCATCCTGATCATCTGTCTATTCTAATTATCTATGTCCTGTTTCAGTCAATTACTATCATCCTGATCCTCTGTCTATTCTAATTATCTATGTCCTGTTTCAGTCAATTACTATCATCCTGATCCTCTGTCTATTCTAATTATCTATGTCCTGTTTCAGTCAATTACTATCATCCTGATCCTCTGTCCATTCTAATTATCTATGTCCTGTTTCAGTCAATTACTATCATCCTGATCCTCTGTCTATTCTAATTATCTATGTCCTGTTCAGTCAATTACTATCATCCTGATCCTCTGTCTATTCTAATTATCTATGTCCTGTTTCAGTCAATTACTATCATCCTGATCCTCTGTCCATTCTAATTATCTATGTCCTGTTTCAGTCAATTACTATCATCCTGATCCTCTGTCCATTCTAATTATCTATGTCCTGTTTCAGTCAATTACTATCATCCTGATCCTCTGTCTATTCTAATTATCTATGTCCTGTTTCAGTCAATTAATATCATCCTGATCCTCTGTCTATTCTAATTATCTATGTCCTGTTTCAGTCAATTAATATCATCCTGATCCTCTGTCTATTCTAATTATCTATGTCCTGTTTCAGTCAATTAACATCATCCTGATCCTCTGTCTATTCTAATTATCTATGTCCTGTTTCAGTCAATTACTATCATCCTGATCCTCTGTCTATTCTAATTATCTATGTCCTGTTTCAGTCAATTAATATCATCCTGATCCTCTGTCTATTCTAATTATCTATGTCCTGTTTCAGTCAATTACTATCATCCTGATCCTCTGTCCATTCTAATTATCTATGTCCTGTTTCAGTCAATTACTATCATCCTGATCCTCTGTCTATTCTAATTATCTATGTCCTGTTTCAGTCAATTACTATCATCCTGATCCTCTGAACATTCTAATTATCTATGTCCTGTTTCAGTCAATTACTATCATACTGATCCTCTGTCCATTCTAATTATCTATGTCCTGTTTCAGTCAATTACTATCATCCTGATCCTCTGTCCATTCTAATTATCTATGTCCTGTTTCAGTCAATTACTATCATCCTGATCCTCTGTCTATTCTAATTATCAATGTCCTGTTTCAGTCAATTAATATCATCCTGATCCTCTGTCTATTCTAATTATCTATGTCCTGTTTCAGTCAATTACTATCATCCTGATCCTCTGTCTATTCTAATTATCTATGTCCTGTTTCAGTCAATTAATATCATCCTGATCCTCTGTCTATTCTAATTATCTATGTCCTGTTTCAGTCAATTAATATCATCCTGATCCTCTGTCTATTCTAATTATCTATGTCCTGTTTCAGTCAATTACTATCATCCTTATCCTCTGAACATTCTAATTATCTATGTCCTGTTTCAGTCAGTTACTATCATCCTGATCCTCTGTCTATTCTAATTATCTATGTCCTGTTTCAGTCAATTAATATCATCCCGATCCTCTGTCCATTCTAATTATCTATGTCCTGTTTCAGTCAATTACTATCATCCTGATCCTCTGTCTATTCTAATTATCTATGTCCTGTTTCAGTCAATTACTATCATCCTGATCCTCTGTCCATTCTAATTATCTATGCCCTATTTCAGTCAATTACTATCATCCTGATCATCTGTCTATTCTAATTATCTATGTCCTGTTTCAGTCAATTACTATCATCCTGATCCTCTGTCTATTCTAATTATCTATGTCCTGTTTCAGTCAATTACTATCATCCTGATCCTCTGTCTATTCTAATTATCTATGTCCTGTTTCAGTCAATTACTATCATCCTGATCCTCTGTCTATTCTAATTATCTATGTCCTGTTTCAGTCAATTACTATCATCCTGATCCTCTGTCTATTCTAATTATCTATGTCCTGTTTCAGTCAATTACTATCATCCTGATCCTCTGTCTATTCTAATTATCTATGTCCTGTTTCAGTCAATTACTATCATCCTGATCCTCTGTCTATTCTAATTATCTATGTCCTGTTTCAGTCAATTACTATCATCCTGATCCTCTGTCTATTCTAATTATCTATGTCCTGTTTCAGTCAATTAATATCATCCTGATCCTCTGTCCATTCTAATTATCTATGTCCTATTTCAGTCAATTACTATCATCCTGATCCTCTGTCTATTCTAATTATCTATGTCCTGTTTCAGTCAATTACTATCATCCTGATCCTCTGTCTATTCTAATTATCTATGTCCTGTTTCAGTCAATTAATATCATCCTGATCCTCTGTCCATTCTAATTATCTATGTCCTATTTCAGTCAATCACTATCATCCTGATCATCTGTCTATTCTAATTATCTATGTCCTGTTTCAGTCAATTACTATCATCCTGATCCTCTGTCTATTCTAATTATCTATGTCCTGTTTCAGTCAATTACTATCATCCTGATCCTCTGTCTATTCTAATTATCTATGTCCTGTTTCAGTCAATTACTATCATCCTGATCCTCTGTCTATTCTAATTATCTATGTCCTGTTTCAGTCAATTAATATCATCCTGATCCTCTGTCTATTCTAATTATCTATGTCCTGTTTCAGTCAATTACTATCATCCTGATCCTCTGTCCATTCTAATTATCTATGTCCTGTTTCAGTCAATTACTATCATCCTGATCCTCTGTCCATTCTAATTATCTATGTCCTGTTTCAGTCAATTACTATCATCCTGATCCTCTGTCCATTCTAATTATCTATGTCCTGTTTCAGTCAATTACTATCATCCTGATCCTCTGTCCATTCTAATTATCTATGTCCTGTTTCAGTCAATTACTATCATCCTGATCCTCTGTCTTTTCTAATTATCTATGTCCTGTTTCAGTCAATTACTATCATCCTGATCCTCTGTCTATTCTAATTATCTATGTCCTGTTTCAGTCAATTACTATCATCCTGATCCTCTGTCCATTCTAATTATCTATGTCCTGTTTCAGTCAATTACTATCATCCTGATCCTCTGTCCATTCTAATTATCTATGTCCTGTTTCAGTCAATTACTATCATCCTGATCCTCTGTCCATTCTATTTATTTATGTCCTGTTTCAGTCAATTACTATCATCCTGATCCTCTGTCTATTCTAATTATCTATGTCCTGTTTCAGTCAATTACTATCATCCTGATCCTCTGTCTATTCTAATTATCTATGTCCTGTTTCAGTCAAGTACTATCATCCTGATCCTCTGTCTATTCTAATTATCTATGTCCTGTTTCAGTCAATTAATATCATCCTGATCCTCTGTCTATTCTAATTATCTATGTCCTGTTTCAGTCAATTACTATCATCCTGATCCTCTGTCTATTCTAATTATCTATGTCCTGTTTCAGTCAATTACTATCATCCTGATCCTCTGTCTATTCTAATTATCTATGTCCTGTTTCATTCAATTACTATCATCCTGATCCTCTGTCTATTCTAATTATCTATGTCCTGTTTCAGTCAATTACTATCATCCTGATCCTCTGTCTATTCTAATTATCTATGTCCTGTTTCAGTCAATTAATATCATCCTGATCCTCTGTCCATTCTAATTATCTATGTCCTGTTTCAGTCAATTACTATCATCCTGATCCTCTGTCCATTCTATTTATTTATGTCCTGTTTCAGTCAATTACTATCATCCTGATCCTCTGTCTATTCTAATTATCTATGTCCTGTTTCAGTCAATTACTATCATCCTGATCCTCTGTCTATTCTAATTATCTATGTCCTGTTTCAGTCAATTACTATCATCCTGATCCTCTGTCTATTCTAATCATCTATGTCCTGTTTCAGTCAATTAATATCATCCTGATCCTCTGTCTATTCTAATTATCAATGTCCTGTTTCAGTCAATTACTATCATCCTGATCCTCTGTCTATTCTAATTATCTATGTCCTGTTTCAGTCAATTACTATCATCCTGATCCTCTGTCTATTCTAATTATCTATGTCCTGTTTCAGTCAATTAATATCATCCTGATCCTCTGTCTATTCTAATTATCTATGTCCTGTTTCAGTCAATTACTATCATCCTGATCCTCTGAACATTCTAATTATCTATGTCCTGTTTCAGTCAATTACTATCATCCTGATATTCTGTCCATTCTAATTATCTATGTCCTGTTTCAGTCAATTACTATCATCCTGATCCTCTGTCCATTCTAATTATCTGTGCCCTGTTTCAGTCAATTACTATCATCCTGATCCTCTGTCTATTCTAATTATCTGTGCCCTGTTTCAGTCAATTACTATCATCCTGATCCTCTGTCTATTCTAATTATCTATGTCCTGTTTCAGTCAATTACTATCATCCTGATCCTCTGTCTATTCTAATTATCTATGTCCTGTTTCAGTCAATTAATATCATCCTGATCCTCTGTCTATTCTAATTATCTATGTCCTGTTTCAGTCAATTACTATCATCCTAATCCTCTGTCTATTCTAATTATCTATGTCCTGTTTCAGTCAATTACTATCATCCTGATCCTCTGTCTATTCTAATTATCTATGTCCTGTTTCAGTCAATTAATATCATCCTGATCCTCTGTCTATTCTAATTATCTATGTCCTGTTTCAGTCAATTACTATCATCCTGATCCTCTGTCTATTCTAATTATCTATGTCCTGTTTCAGTCAATTAATATCATCCTGATCCTCTGTCTATTCTAATTATCTATGTCCTGTTTCAGTCAATTACTATCATCCTGATCCTCTGTCTATTCTAATTATCTATGTCCTGTTTCAGTCAATTAATATCATCCTGATCCTCTGTCTATTCTAATTATCTATGTCCTGTTTCAGTCAATTACTATCATCCTGATCCTCTGTCTATTCTAATTATCTATGTCCTGTTTCAGTCAATTAATATCATCCTGATCCTCTGTCTATTCTAATTATCTATGTCCTGTTTCAGTCAATTACTATCATCCTGATCCTCTGTCTATTCTAATTATCTATGTCCTGTTTCAGTCAATTACTATCATCCTGATCCTCTGTCTATTCTAATTATCTATGTCCTGTTTCAGTCAATTAATATCATCCTGATCCTCTGTCTATTCTAATTATCTATGTCCTGTTTCAGTCAATTACTATCATCCTGATCCTCTGTCTATTCTAATTATCTATGTCCTGTTTCAGTCAATTAATATCATCCTGATCCTCTGTCTATTCTAATTATCAATGTCCTGTTTCAGTCAATTACTATCATCCTGATCCTCTGTCCATTCTAATTATCTAGGTCCTGTTTCAGTCAATTACTATCATCCTGATCCTCTGTCTATTCTAATTATCTATGTCCTGTTTCAGTCAAGTACTATCATCCTGATCCACTGTCTATTCTAATTATCTATGTCCTGTTTCAGTCAATTACTATCATCCTGATCCTCTGTCCATTCTAATTATCTATGTCCTGTTTCAGTCAATTACTATCATCCTGATCCTCTGTCCATTCTAATTATCTATGTCCTGTTTCAGTCAATTACTATCATCCTGATCCTCTGTCCATTCTATTTATTTATGTCCTGTTTCAGTCAATTCGTATCATCCTGATCCTCTGTCTATTCTAATTATCTATGTCCTGTTTCAGTCAATTACTATCATCCTGATCCTCTGTCTATTCTAATTATCTATGTCCTGTTTCAGTCAATTACTATCATCCTGATCCTCTGTCTATTCTAATTATCTATGTCCTGTTTCAGTCAATTAATATCATCCTGATCCTCTGTCTATTCTAATTATCTATGTCCTGTTTCAGTCAATTAATATCATCCTGATCCTCTGTCTATTCTAATTATCTATGTCCTGTTTCAGTCAATTACTATCATCCTGATCCTCTGTCTATTCTAATTATCTATGTCCTGTTTCAGTCAATTACTATCATCCTGATCCTCTGTCTATTCTAATTATCTATGTCCTGTTTCAGTCAATTACTATCATCCTGATTCTCTGTCCATTCTAATTATCTATGTCCTGTTTCAGTCAATTACTATCATCCTGATCCTCTGTCTATTCTAATTATCTATGTCCTGTTTCAGTCAATTAGTATCATCCTGATTCTCTGTCCATTCTAATTATCTATGTCCTGTTTCAGTCAATTACTATCATCCTGATCCTCTGTCTATTCTAATTATCTATGTCCTGTTTCAGTCAATTAATATCATCCTGATCCTCTGTCTATTCTAATTATCTATGTCCTGTTTCAGTCAATTACTATCATCCTGATCCTCTGTCTATTCTAATTATCTATGTCCTGTTTCAGTCAATTACTATCATCCTGATCCTCTGTCTATTCTAATTATCTATGTCCTGTTTCAGTCAATTACTATCATCCTGATCCTCTGTCTATTCTAATTATCTATGTCCTGTTTCAGTCAATTACTATCATCCTGATCCTCTGTCTATTCTAATTATCTATGTCCTGTTTCAGTCAATTACTATCATCCTGATCCTCTGTCTATTCTAATTATCTATGTCCTGTTTCAGTCAATTACTATCATCCTGATCCTCTGTCTATTCTAATTATCTATGTCCTGTTTCAGTCAATTAATATCATCCTGATCCTCTGTCTAATCTAATTATCTATGTCCTGTTTCAGTCAATTACTATCATCCTGATCCTCTGAACATTCTAATTATCTATGTCCTGTTTCAGTCAATTACTATCATCCTGATCCTCTGTCCATTCTAATTATCTATGTCCTGTTTCAGTCAATTACTATCATCCTGATCCTCTGTCCATTCTAATTATCTGTGCCCTGTTTCAGTCAATTACTATCATCCTGATCCTCTGTCTATTCTAATTATCTGTGCCCTGTTTCAGTCAATTACTATCATGCTGATCCTCTGTCTATTCTAATTATCTATGTCCTGTTTCAGTCAATTACTATCATCCTGATCCTCTGTCTATTCTAATTATCTATGTCCTGTTTCAGTCAATTAATATCATCCTGATCCTCTGTCTATTCTAATTATCTATGTCCTGTTTCAGTCAATTACTATCATCCTGATCCTCTGTCTATTCTAATTATCTATGTCCTGTTTCAGTCAATTACTATCATCCTGATCCTCTGTCTATTCTAATTATCTATGTCCTGTTTCAGTCAATTAATATCATCCTGATCCTCTGTCTATTCTAATTATCTATGTCCTGTTTCAGTCAATTACTATCATCCTGATCCTCTGTCTATTCTAATTATCTATGTCCTGTTTCAGTCAATTAATATCATCCTGATCCTCTGTCTATTCTAATTATCTATGTCCTGTTTCAGTCAATTACTATCATCCTGATCCTCTGTCTATTCTAATTATCTATGTCCTGTTTCAGTCAATTAATATCATCCTGATCCTCTGTCTATTCTAATTATCTATGTCCTGTTTCAGTCAATTACTATCATCCTGATCCTCTGTCTATTCTAATTATCTATGTCCTGTTTCAGTCAATTAATATCATCCTGATCCTCTGTCTATTCTAATTATCTATGTCCTGTTTCAGTCAATTACTATCATCCTGATCCTCTGTCTATTCTAATTATCTATGTCCTGTTTCAGTCAATTACTATCATCCTGATCCACTGTCTATTCTAATTATCTATGTCCTGTTTCAGTCAATTAATATCATCCTGATCCTCTGTCTATTCTAATTATCTATGTCCTGTTTCAGTCAATTACTATCATCCTGATCCTCTGTCTATTCTAATTATCTATGTCCTGTTTCAGTCAATTAATATCATCCTGATCCTCTGTCTATTCTAATTATCAATGTCCTGTTTCAGTCAATTACTATCATCCTGATCCTCTGTCTATTCTAATTATCTATGTCCTGTTTCAGTCAATTACTATCATCCTGATCCTCTGTCCATTCTAATTATCTATGTCCTGTTTCAGTCAATTACTATCATCCTGATCCTCTGTCTATTCTAATTATCTATGTCCTGTTTCAGTCAATTACTATCATCCTGATCCTCTGTCCATTCTAATTATCTATGTCCTGTTTCAGTCAATTAATATCATCCTGATCCTCTGTCTATTCTAATTATCAATGTCCTGTTTCAGTCAATTACTATCATCCTGATCCTCTGTCTATTCTAATTATCTATGTCCTGTTTCAGTCAATTACTATCATCCTGATCCTCTGTCCATTCTAATTATCTATGTCCTGTTTCAGTCAATTAATATCATCCTGATCCTCTGTCTATTCTAATTATCAATGTCCTGTTTCAGTCAATTACTATCATCCTGATCCTCTGTCTATTCTAATTATCTATGTCCTGTTTCAGTCAATTACTGTCATCCTGTTCCTCTGTCCGTTCTAATTATCTATGTCCTGTTTCAGTCAATTAATATCATCCTGATCCTCTGTCTATTCTAATTATCAATGTCCTGTTTCAGTCAATTACTATCATCCTGATCCTCTGTCTATTCTAATTATCTATGTCCTGTTTCAGTCAATTACTATCATCCTGATCCTCTGTCCATTCTAATTATCTATGTCCTGTTTCAGTCAATTAATATCATCCTGATCCTCTGTCTATTCTAATTATCTATGTCCTGTTTCAGTCAATTACTATCATCCTGATCCTCTGTCTATTCTAATTATCTATGTCCTGTTTCAGTCAATTACTATCATCCTGATCCTCTGAACATTCTAATTATCTATGTCCTGTTTCAGTCAATTACTATCATCCTGATCCTCTGTCTATTCTAATTATCTATGTCCTGTTTCAGTCTATTACTAACATCCTGATCCTCTGTCCATTCTAATTATCTATGTCCTGTTTCAGTCAATTACTATCATCCTGATCCTCTGTCTATTCTAATTATCTATGTCCTGTTTCAGTCTATTACTATCATCCTGATCCTCTGTCCATTCTAATTATCTATGTCCTGTTTCAGTCAATTACTATCATCCTGATCCTCTGTCCATTCTAATTATCTATGTCCTGTTTCAGTCAATTAATATCATCCTGATCCTCTGTCTATTCTAATTATCAATGTCCTGTTTCAGTCAATTACTATCATCCTGATCCTCTGTCTATTCTAATTATCTATGTCCTGTTTCAGTCAATTACTATCATCCTGATCCTCTGTCCATTCTAATTATCTATGTCCTGTTTCAGTCAATTAATATCATCCTGATCCTCTGTCTATTCTAATTATCAATGTCCTGTTTCAGTCAATTACTATCATCCTGAGCCTCTGTCTATTCTAATTATCTATGTCCTGTTTCAGTCAATTACTATCATCCTGATCCTCTGTCCATTCTAATTATCTATGTCCTGTTTCAGTCAATTAATATCATCCTGATCCTCTGTCTATTCTAATTATCAATGTCCTGTTTCAGTCAATTACTATCATCCTGATCCTCTGTCTATTCTAATTATCTATGTCCTGTTTCAGTCAATTACTATCATCCTGATCCTCTGTCCATTCTAATTATCTATGTCCTGTTTCAGTCAATTAATATCATCCTGATCCTCTGTCTATTCTAATTATCTATGTCCTGTTTCAGTCAATTACTATCATCCTGATCCTCTGTCTATTCTAATTATCTATGTCCTGTTTCAGTCAATTACTATCATCCTGATCCTCTGAACATTCTAATTATCTATGTCCTGTTTCAGTCAATTACTATCATCCTGATCCTCTGTCTATTCTAATTATCTATGTCCTGTTTCAGTCTATTACTATCATCCTGATCCTCTGTCCATTCTAATTATCTATGTCCTGTTTCAGTCAATTACTATCATCCTCATCCTCTGTCTATTCTAATTATCTATGTCCTGTTTCAGTCAATTACTATCATCCTGATCCTCTGTCCATTCTAATTATCTATGTCCTGTTTCAGTCAATTACTATCATCCTGATCCTCTGTCTATTGTAATTATCTATGTCCTGTTTCAGTCAATTAATATCATCCTGATCCTCTGTCTATTCTAATTATCTATGTCCTGTTTCAGTCAATTACTATCATCCTGATCCTCTGTCTATTCTAATTATCTATGTCCTGTTTCAGTCAATTACTATCATCCTGATCCTCTGTCTATTCTAATTATCGATGTCCTGTTTCAGTCAATTACTATCATCCTGATCCTCTGTCCATTCTAATTATCAATGTCCTGTTTCAGTCAATTACTATCATCCTGATCCTCTGTCTATTCTAATTATCTATGTCCTGTTTCAGTCAATTACTATCATCCTGATCCTCTCTCTATTCTAATTATCTATGTCCTGTTTCAGTCAATTACTATCATCCTGATCCTCTGTCTATTCCAATTATCTATGTCCTGTTTCAGTCAATTAATATCATCCTGATCCTCTGTATATTCTAATTATCTATGTCCTGTTTCAGTCAATTACTATCATCCTGATCCTCTGTCTATTCTAATTATCTATGTCCTGTTTCAGTCAATTAATATCATCCTGATCCTCTGTCTATTCTAATTATCTATGTCCTGTTTCAGTCAATTACTATCATCCTGAGCCTCTGAACATTCTAATTATCCATGTCCTGTTTCAGTCAATTACTATCATCCTGATCCTCTGTCTATTCTAATTATCTATGTCCTGTTTCAGTCAATTACTATCATCCTGATCCTCTGTCTATTCTAATTTTCTATGTCCTGTTTCAGTCAATTACTATCATCCTGATCCTCTGTCTATTCTAATTATCTATGTCCTGTTTCAGTCAATTACTATCATCCTGATCCTCTGTCCATTCTAATTATCTATGTCCTGTTTCAGTCAATTACTATCATCCTGATCCTCTGTCTATTCTAATTATCTATGTCCTGTTTCAGTCAATTAATATCATCCTGATCCTCTGTCTATTCTAATTATCTATGTCCTGTTTCAGTCAATTACTATCATCCTGATCCTCTGAACATTCTAATTATCCATGTCCTGTTTCAGTCAATTACTATCATCCTGATCCTCTGTCTATTCTAATTATCTATGTCCTGTTTCAGTCAATTACTATCATCCTGATCCTCTGTCTATTCTAATTATCTATGTCCTGTTTCAGTCAATTACTATCATCCTGATCCTCTGTCTATTCTAATTATCTATGTCCTGTTTCAGTCAATTACTATCATCCTGATCCTCTGTCTATCCTAATTATCTATGTCCTGTTTCAGTCAATTAATATCATCCTGATCCTCTGTCTATTCTAATTATCAATGTCCTGTTTCAGTCAATTAATATCATCCTGATCCTCTGTCTATTCTAATTATCTATGTCCTGTTTCAGTCAATTAATATCATCCTGATCCTCTGTCCATTCTAATTATCTATGTCCTGTTTCAGTCAATTACTATCATCCTGATCCTCTGTCTATTCTAATTATCTATGTCCTGTTTCAGTCAATTAATATCATCCTGATCCTCTGTCTATTCTAATTATCTATGTCCTGTTTCGGTCAATTAATATCATCCTGATCCTCTGTCCATTCTAATTATCTATGTCCTGTTTCAGTCAATTACTATCATCCTGATCCTCTGTCTATTCTAATTATCTATGTCCTGTTTCAGTCAATTACTATCATCCTGATCCTCTGTCCATTCTAATTATCTATGTCCTGTTTCAGTCAATTACTATCATCCTGATCCTCTGTCTATTCTAATTATCTATGTCCTGTTTCAGTCAATTACTATCATCCTGATCCTCTGTCTATTCTAAATTATCTATGTCCTGTTTCAGTCAATTAATATCATCCTGATCTTCTGTCTATTCTAATTATCTATGTCCTGTTTCAGTCAATTACTATCATCCTGATCCTCTGTCTATTCTAAATTATCTATGTCCTGTTTCAGTCAATTACTATCATCCTGATCCTCTGTCCATTCTAATTATCTATGTCCTGTTTCAGTCAATTACTATCATCCTGATCCTCTGTCTATTCTAATTATCTATGTCCTGTTTCAGTCAATTACTATCATCCTGATCCTCTGAACATTCTAATTATCTCTGTCCTGTTTCAGTCAATTACTATCATCCTGATCCTCTGTCCATTCTAATTATCTATGTCCTGTTTCAGTCAATTAATATCATCCTGATCCTCTGTCTATTCTAATTATCTATGTCCTGTTTCAGTCAATTAATATCATCCTGATCCTCTGTCTATTCTAATTATCTATGTCCTGTTTCAGTCAATTAATATCATCCTGATCTTCTGTCCATTCTAATTATCTATGTCCTGTTTCAGTCAATTACTATCATCCTGATCCTCTGTCCTTTCTAATTATCTATGTCCTGTTTCAGTCAATTAATATCATCCTGATCCTCTGTCCATTCTAATTATCTATGTCCTGTTTCAGTCAATTACTATCATCCTGATCCACTGTCCATTCTAATTATCTATGTCCTGTTTCAGTCAATTACTATCATCCTGATCCTCTGTCTATTCTAATTATCGATGTCCTGTTTCAGTCAATTACTATCATCCTGATCCTCTGTCCATTCTAATTATCAATGTCCTGTTTCAGTCAATTACTATCATCCTGATCCTCTGTCTATTCTAATTATCTATGTCCTGTTTCAGTCAATTACTATCATCCTGATCCTCTGTCTATTCTAATTATCTATGTCCTGTTTCAGTCAATTACTATCATCCTGATCCTCTGTCTATTCTAATTATCTATGTCCTGTTTCAGTCAATTAATATCATCCTGATCCTCTGTCTATTCTAATTATCTATGTCCTGTTTCAGTCAATTACTATCATCCTGATCCTCTGTCTATTCTAATTATCTATGTCCTGTTTCAGTCAATTAATATCATCCTGATCCTCTGTCTAATCTAATTATCTATGTCCTGTTTCAGTCAATTACTATCATCCTGATCCTCTGAACATTCTAATTATCCATGTCCTGTTTCAGTCAATTACTATCATCCTGATCCTCTGTCTATTCTAATTATCTATGTCCTGTTTCAGTCAATTAGTATCATCCTGATCCACTGTCTATTCTAATTATCTATGTCCTGTTTCAGTCAATTACTATCATCCTGATCCTCTGTCTATTCTAATTATCTATGTCCTGTTTCAGTCAATTACTATCATCCTGATCCTCTGTCCATTCTAATTATCTATGTCCTGTTTCAGTCAATTACTATCATCCTGATCCTCTGTCTATTCTAATTATCTATGTCCTGTTTCAGTCAATTAATATCATCCTGATCCTCTGTCTATTCTAATTATCTATGTCCTGTTTCAGTCAATTACTATCATCCTGATCCTCTGAACATTCTAATTATCCATGTCCTGTTTCAGTCAATTACTATCATCCTGATCCTCTGTCTATTCTAATTATCTATGTCCTGTTTCAGTCAATTACTATCATCCTGATCCTCTGTCTATTCTAATTATCTATGTCCTGTTTCAGTCAATTACTATCATCCTGATCCTCTGTCTATTCTAATTATCTATGTCCTGTTTCAGTCAATTACTATCATCCTGATCCTCTGTCTATTCTAATTATCTATGTCCTGTTTCAGTCAATTACTATCATCCTGATCCTCTGTCTATTCTAATTATCTATGTCCTGTTTCAGTCAATTACTATCATCCTGATCCTCTGTCTATTCTAAATTATCTATGTCCTGTTTCAGTCAATTAATATCATCCTGATCCTCTGTCTATTCTAATTATCTATGTCCTGTTTCAGTCAATTACTATCATCCTGATCCTCTGTCTATTCTAAATTATCTATGTCCTGTTTCAGTCAATTGCTATCATCCTGATCCTCTGTCCATTCTAATTATCTATGTCCTGTTTCAGTCAATTACTATCATCCTGATCCTCTGTCTATTCTAAATTATCTATGTCCTGTTTCAGTCAATTAATATCATCCTGATCCTCTGTCTATTCTAATTATCTATGTCCTGTTTCAGTCAATTACTATCATCCTGATCCTCTGTCTATTCTAAATTATCTATGTCCTGTTTCAGTCAATTAATATCATCCTGATCCTCTGTCCATTCTAATTCTCCATGTCCTGTTTCAGTCAATTACTATCATCCTGATCCTCTGTCTATTCTAATTATCTATGTCCTGTTTCAGTCAATTACTATCATCCTGATCCTCTGTCTATTCTAAATTATCTATGTCCTGTTTCAGTCAATTACTATCATCCTGATCCTCTGTCCATTCTAATTATCTATGTCCTGTTTCAGTCAATTACTATCATCCTGATCCTCTGTCCATTCTAATTATCTATGTCCTGTTTCAGTCAATTACTATCATCCTGATCCTCTGTCTATTCTAAATTATCTATGTCCTGTTTCAGTCAATTACTATCATCCCGATACTCTGTCTATTCTAAATTATCTATGTCCTGTTTCAGTCAATTACTATCATCCTGATCCTCTGTCCATTCTAATTATCTATGTCCTGTTTCAGTCAATTACTATCATCCTGATCCTCTGTCTATTCTAAATTATCTATGTCCTGTTTCAGTCAATTAATATCATCCTGATCCTCTGTCCATTCTAATTCTCCATGTCCTGTTTCAGTCAATTACTATCATCATGATCCTCTGTCTATTCTAATTATCTATGTCCTGTTTCAGTCAATTAATATCATCCTGATCCTCTGTCTATTCTAATTATCTATGTCCTGTTTCAGTCAATTAATATCATCCTGATCCTCTGTCCATTCTAATTCTCCATGTCCTGTTTCAGTCAATTACTATCACCCTGATCCTCTGTCTATTCTAATTATCTATGTCCTGTTTCAGTCAATTACTATCATCCTGATCCTCTGTCTATTCTAAATTATCTATGTCCTGTTTCAGTCAATTACTATCATCCTGATCCTCTGTCCATTCTAATTATCTATGTCCTGTTTCAGTCAATTACTATCATCCTGATCCTCTGTCCATTCTAATTATCAATGTCCTGTTTCAGTCAATTACTATCATCCTGATCCTCTGTCTATTCTAAATTATCTATGTCCTGTTTCAGTCAATTACTATCATCCCGATCCTCTGTCTATTCTAAATTATCTATGTCCTGTTTCAGTCAATTACTATCATCCTGATCCTCTGTCCATTCTAATTATCTATGTCCTGTTTCAGTCAATTACTATCATCCTGATCCTCTGTCTATTCTAAATTATCTATGTCCTGTTTCAGTCAATTAATATCATCCTGATCCTCTGTCCATTCTAATTATCTATGTCCTGTTTCAGTCAATTACTATCATCCTGATCCTCTGTCTATTCTAATTATCTATGTCCTGTTTCAGTCAATTACTATCATCCTGATCCTCTGTCTATTCTAATTATCTATGTTCTGTTTCAGTCAATTACTATCATCCTGATCCTCTGTCTATTCTAATTATCTATGTTCTGTTTCAGTCAATTACTATCATCCTGATCCTCTGTCCATTCTAATTCTCCATGTCCTGTTTCAGTCAATTACTATCATCATGATCCTCTGTCTATTCTAATTATCTATGTCCTGTTTCAGTCAATTAATATCATCCTGATCCTCTGTCTATTCTAATTATCTATGTCCTGTTTCAGTCAATTACTATCATCCTGATCCTCTGTCTATTCTAATTATCTATGTCCTGTTTCAGTCAATTACTATCATCCTGATCCTCTGTCTATTCTAATTATCTATGTCCTGTTTCAGTCAATTACTATCATCCTGATCCTCTGTCTATTCTAATTATCTATGTCCTGTTTCAGTCAATTACTATCATCCTGATCCTCTGTCTATTCTAAATTATCTATGTCCTGTTTCAGTCAATTAATATCATCCTGATCCTCTGTCTATTCTAATTATCTATGTCCTGTTTCAGTCAATTACTATCATCCTGATCCTCTGTCTATTCTAAATTATCTATGTCCTGTTTCAGTCAATTACTATCATCCTGATCCTCTGTCCATTCTAATTATCTATGTCCTGTTTCAGTCAATTACTATCATCCTGATCCTCTGTCTATTCTAAATTATCTATGTCCTGTTTCAGTCAATTAATATCATCCTGATCCTCTGTCTATTCTAATTATCTATGTCCTGTTTCAGTCAATTACTATCATCCTGATCCTCTGTCTATTCTAAATTATCTATGTCCTGTTTCAGTCAATTAATATCATCCTGATCCTCTGTCCATTCTAATTCTCCATTTCCTGTTTCAGTCAATTACTATCATCCTGATCCTCTGTCTATTCTAATTATCTATGTCCTGTTTCAGTCAATTACTATCATCCTGATCCTCTGTCTATTCTAAATTATCTATGTCCTGTTTCAGTCAATTCCTATCATCCTGATCCTCTGTCCATTCTAATTATCTATGTCCTGTTTCAGTCAATTACTATCATCCTGATCCTCTGTCCATTCTAATTATCTATGTCCTGTTTCAGTCAATTACTATCATCCTGATCCTCTGTCTATTCTAAATTATCTATGTCCTGTTTCAGTCAATTACTATCATCCCGATCCTCTGTCTATTCTAAATTATCTATGTCCTGTTTCAGTCAATTACTATCATCCTGATCCTATGTCCATTCTAATTATCTATGTCCTGTTTCAGTCAATTACTATCATCCTGATCCTCTGTCTATTCTAAATTATCTATGTCCTGTTTCAGTCAATTAATATCATCCTGATCCTCTGTCCATTCTAATTCTCCATGTCCTGTTTCAGTCAATTACTATCATCATGATCCTCTAATTATCTATGTCCTGTTTCAGTCAATTAATATCATCCTGATCCTCTGTCTATTCTAATTATCTATGTCCTGTTTCAGTCAATTAATATCATCCTGATCCTCTGTCCATTCTAATTCTCCATGTCCTGTTTCAGTCAATTACTATCATCCTGATCCTCTGTCTATTCTAATTATCTATGTCCTGTTTCAGTCAATTACTATCATCCTGATCGTCTGTCTATTCTAAATTATCTATGTCCTGTTTCAGTCAATTACTATCATCCTGATCCTCTGTCCATTCTAATTATCTATGTCCTGTTTCAGTCAATTACTATCATCCTGATCCTCTGTCCATTCTAATTATCTATGTCCTGTTTCAGTCAATTACTATCATCCTGATCCTCTGTCTATTCTAAATTATCTATGTCCTGTTTCAGTCAATTACTATCATCCCGATCCTCTGTCTATTCTAAATTATCTATGTCCTGTTTCAGTCAATTACTATCATCCTGATCCTCTGTCCATTCTAATTATCTATGTCCTGTTTCAGTCAATTACTATCATCCTGATCCTCTGTCTATTCTAAATTATCTATGTCCTGTTTCAGTCAATTAATATCATCCTGATCCTCTGTCCATTCTAATTCTCCATGTCCTGTTTCAGTCAATTACTATCATCATGATCCTCTGTCTATTCTAATTATCTATGTCCTGTTTCAGTCAATTAATATCATCCTGATCCTCTGTCTATTCTAATTATCTATGTCCTGTTTCAGTCAATTAATATCATCCTGATCCTCTGTCCATTCTAATTCTCCATGTCCTGTTTCAGTCAATTACAATCATCCTGATCCTCTGTCTATTCTAATTATATATGTCCTGTTTCAGTCAATTACTATCATCCTGATCCTCTGTCCATTCTGATTATCTATGTCCTGTTTCAGTCAATTACTATCATCCTGATCCTCTGTCTATTCTAATTATCTATGTCCTGTTTCAGTCAATTACTATCATCCTGATCCTCTGTCTATTCTAATTATCTATGTCCTGTTTCAGTCAATTACTATCATCCTGATCCTCTGTCTATTCTAATTATCTATGTCCTGTTTCAGTCAATTAATATCATCCTGATCCTCTGTCTATTCTAATTATCTATGTCCTGTTTCAGACAATTACTATCATCCTGATCCTCTGAACATTCTAATTATCCATGTCCTGTATCAGTCAATTACTATCATCCTGATCCTCTGTCTATTCTAATTATCTATGTCCTGTTTCAGTCAATTACTATCATCCTGATCCTCTGTCTATTCTAATTATCTTTGTCCTGTTTCAGTCAATTACTATCATCCTGATCCTCTGTCTATTCTAATTATCTATGTCCTGTTTCAGTCAATTACTATCATCCTGATCCTCTGTCCATTCTAATTATCTATGTCCTGTTTCAGTCAATTACTATCATCCTGATCCTCTGTCTATTCTAATTATCTATGTCCTGTTTCAGTCAATTAATATCATCCTGATCCTCTGTCTATTCTAATTATCTATGTCCTGTTTCAGTCAATTACTATCATCCTGATCCTCTGAACATTCTAATTATCCATGTCCTGTTTCAGTCAATTACTATCATCCTGATCCTCTGTCTATTCTAATTATCTATGTCCTGTTTCAGTCAATTACTATCATCCTGATCCTCTGTCTATTCTAATTATCTATGTCCTGTTTCAGTCAATTACTATCATCCTGATCCTCTGTCTAGTCTAATTATCTATGTCCTGTTTCAGTCAATTACTATCATCCTGATCCTCTGTCTATTCTAATTATCTATGTCCTGTTTCAGTCAATTACTATCATCCTGATCCTCTGTCTATTCTAAATTATCTATGTCCTGTTTCAGTCAATTACTATCATCCTGATCCTCTGTCCATTCTAATTATCTATGTCCTGTTTCAGTCAATTACTATCATCCTGATCCTCTGTCTATTCTAAATTATCTATGTCCTGTTTCAGTCAATTAATATCATCCTGATCCTCTGTCTATTCTAATTATCTATGTCCTGTTTCAGTCAATTACTATCATCCTGATCCTCTGTCTATTTTAAATTATCTATGTCCTGTTTCAGTCAATTAATATCATCCTGATCCTCTGTCCATTCTAATTCTCCATTTCCTGTTTCAGTCAATTACTATCATCCTGATCCTCTGTCTATTCTAATTATCTATGTCCTGTTTCAGTCAATTACTATCATCCTGATCCTCTGTCTATTCTAAATTATCTATGTCCTGTTTCAGTCAATTCCTATCATCCTGATCCTCTGTCCATTCTAATTATCTATGTCCTGTTTCAGTCAATTACTATCATCCTGATCCTCTGTCCATTCTAATTATCTATGTCCTGTTTCAGTCAATTACTATCATCCTGATCCTCTGTCTATTCTAAATTATCTATGTCCTGTTTCAGTCAATTACTATCATCCCGATCCTCTGTCTATTCTAAATTATCTATGTCCTGTTTCAGTCAATTACTATCATCCTGATCCTCTGTCCATTCTAATTATCTATGTCCTGTTTCAGTCAATTACTATCATCCTGATCCTCTGTCTATTCTAAATTATCTATGTCCTGTTTCAGTCAATTAATATCATCCTGATCCTCTGTCCATTCTAATTCTCCATGTCCTGTTTCAGTCAATTACTATCATCATGATCCTCTAATTATCTATGTCCTGTTTCAGTCAATTAATATCATCCTGATCCTCTGTCTATTCTAATTATCTATGTCCTGTTTCAGTCAATTAATATCATCCTGATCCTCTGTCCATTCTAATTCTCCATGTCCTGTTTCAGTCAATTACTATCATCCTGATCCTCTGTCTATTCTAATTATCTATGTCCTGTTTCAGTCAATTACTATCATCCTGATCCTCTGTCTATTCTAAATTATCTATGTCCTGTTTCAGTCAATTACTATCATCCTGATCCTCTGTCCATTCTAATTATCTATGTCCTGTTTCAGTCAATTACTATCATCCTGATCCTCTGTCCATTCTAATTATCTATGTCCTGTTTCAGTCAATTACTATCATCCTGATCCTCTGTCTATTCTAAATTATCTATGTCCTGTTTCAGTCAATTACTATCATCCCGATCCTCTGTCTATTCTAAATTATCTATGTCCTGTTTCAGTCAATTACTATCATCCTGATCCTCTGTCCATTCTAATTATCTATGTCCTGTTTCAGTCAATTACTATCATCCTGATCCTCTGTCTATTCTAAATTATCTATGTCCTGTTTCAGTCAATTAATATCATCCTGATCCTCTGTCCATTCTAATTCTCCATGTCCTGTTTCAGTCAATTACTATCATCATGATCCTCTGTCTATTCTAATTATCTATGTCCTGTTTCAGTCAATTAATATCATCATGATCCTCTGTCTATTCTAATTATCTATGTCCTGTTTCAGTCAATTAATATCATCCTGATCCTCTGTCCATTCTAATTCTCCATGTCCTGTTTCAGTCAATTACAATCATCCTGATCCTCTGTCTATTCTAATTATATATGTCCTGTTTCAGTCAATTACTATCATCCTGATCCTCTGTCCATTCTGATTATCTATGTCCTGTTTCAGTCAATTACTATCATCCTGATCCTCTGTCTATTCTAATTATCTATGTCCTGTTTCAGTCAATTACTATCATCCTGATCCTCTGTCTATTCTAATTATCTATGTCCTGTTTCAGTCAATTACTCTCATCCTGATCCTCTGTCTATTCTAATTATCTATGTCCTGTTTCAGTCAATTAATATCATCCTGATCCTCTGTCTATTCTAATTATCTATGTCCTGTTTCAGTCAATTACTATCATCCTGATCCTCTGAACATTCTAATTATCCATGTCCTGTATCAGTCAATTACTATCATCCTGATCCTCTGTCTATTCTAATTATCTATGTCCTGTTTCAGTCAATTACTATCATCCTGATCCTCTGTCTATTCTAATTATCTTTGTCCTGTTTCAGTCAATTACTATCATCCTGATCCTCTGTCTATTCTAATTATCTATGTCCTGTTTCAGTCAATTACTATCATCCTGATCCTCTGTCCATTCTAATTATCTATGTCCTGTTTCAGTCAATTACTATCATCCTGATCCTCTGTCTATTCTAATTATCTATGTCCTGTTTCAGTCAATTAATATCATCCTGATCCTCTGTCTATTCTAATTATCTATGTCCTGTTTCAGTCAATTACTATCATCCTGATCCTCTGAACATTCTAATTATCCATGTCCTGTTTCAGTCAATTACTATCATCCTGATCCTCTGTCTATTCTAATTATCTATGTCCTGTTTCAGTCAATTACTATCATCCTGATCCTCTGTCTATTCTAATTATCTATGTCCTGTTTCAGTCAATTACTATCATCCTGATCCTCTTTCTATTCTAATTATCTATGTCCTGTTTCAGTCAATTACTATCATCCTGATCCTCTGTCTATTCTAATTATCTATGTCCTGTTTCAGTCAATTACTATGATCCTGATCCTCTGTCTATTCTAAATTATCTATGTCCTGTTTCAGTCAATTAATATCATCCTGATCCTCTGTCCATTCTAATTATCTATGTCCTGTTTCAGTCAATTACTATCATCCTGATCCTCTGTCTATTCTAATTATCTATGTCCTGTTTCAGTCAATTACTATCATCCTGATCCTCTGTCTATTCTAATTATCTATGTCCTGTTTCAGTCAATTACTATCATCCTGATCCTCTGTCTATTCTAATTATCTATGTCCTGTTTCAGTCAATTACTATCATCCTGATCCTCTGTCTATTCTAATTATCTATGTCCTGTTTCAGTCAATTACTATCATCCTGATCCTCTGTCTATTCTAATTATCTATGTCCTGTTTCAGTCAATTACTATCATCCTGATCCTCTGTCTATTCTAATTATCTATGTCCTGTTTCAGTCAATTAATATCATCCTGATCCTCTGTCTATTCTAATTATCTATGTCCTGTTTCAGTCAATTACTATCATCCTGATCCTCTGTCTATTCTAAATTATCTATGTCCTGTTTCAGTCAATTACCATCATCCTGATCCTCTGTCCATTCTAATTATCTATGTCCTGTTTCAGTCAATTACTATCATCCTGATCCTCTGTCTATTCTAAATTATCTATGTCCTGTTTCAGTCAATTAATATCATCCTGATCCTCTGTCTATTCTAATTATCTATGTACTGTTTCAGTCAATTACTATCATCCTGATCCTCTGTCTATTCTAAATTATCTATGTCCTGTTTCAGTCAATTAATATCATCCTGATCCTCTGTCCATTCTAATTCTCCATGTCCTGTTTCAGTCAATTACTATCATCCTGATCCTCTGTCTATTCTAATTATCTATGTCCTGTTTCAGTCAATTACTATCATCCTGATCCTCTGTCTATTCTAAATTATCTATGTCCTGTTTCAGTCAATTACTATCATCCTGATCCTCTGTCCATTCTAATTATCTATGTCCTGTTTCAGTCATTTACTATCATCCTGATCCTCTGTCCATTCTAATTATCTATGTCCTGTTTCAGTCAATTACTATCATCCTGATCCTCTGTCTATTCTAAATTATCTATGTCCTGTTTCAGTCAATTACTATCATCCGATCCTCTGTCTATTCTAATTATCTATGTCCTGTTTCAGTCAATTACTATCATCCTGATCCTCTGTCTATTCTAATTATCTTTGTCCTGTTTCAGTCAATTACTATCATCCTGATCCTCTGTCTATTCTAATTATCTATGTCCTGTTTCAGTCAATTACTATCATCCTGATCCTCTGTCCATTCTAATTATCTATGTCCTGTTTCAGTCAATTACTATCATCCTGATCCTCTGTCTATTCTAATTATCTATGTCCTGTTTCAGTCAATTAATATCATCCTGATCCTCTGTCTATTCTAATTATCTATGTCCTGTTTCAGTCAATTACTATCATCCTGATCCTCTGAACATTCTAATTATCCATGTCCTGTTTCAGTCAATTACTATCATCCTGATCCTCTGTCTATTCTAATTATCTATGTCCTGTTTCAGTCAATTACTATCATCCTGATCCTCTGTCTATTCTAATTATCTATGTCCTGTTTCAGTCAATTACTATCATCCTGATCCTCTTTCTATTCTAATTATCTATGTCCTGTTTCAGTCAATTACTATCATCCTGATCCTCTGTCTATTCTAATTATCTATGTCCTGTTTCAGTCAATTACTATCATCCTGATCCTCTGTCTATTCTAAATTATCTATGTCCTGTTTCAGTCAATTAATATCATCCTGATCCTCTGTCCATTCTAATTATCTATGTCCTGTTTCAGTCAATTACTATCATCCTGATCCTCTGTCTATTCTAATTATCTATGTCCTGTTTCAGTCAATTACTATCATCCTGATCCTCTGTCTATTCTAATTATCTATGTCCTGTTTCAGTCAATTACTATCATCCTGATCCTCTGTCTATTCTAATTATCTATGTCCTGTTTCAGTCAATTACTATCATCCTGATCCTCTGTCTATTCTAATTATCTATGTCCTGTTTCAGTCAATTACTATCATCCTGATCCTCTGTCTATTCTAATTATCTATGTCCTGTTTCAGTCAATTACTATCATCCTGATCCTCTGTCTATTCTAAATTATCTATGTCCTGTTTCAGTCAATTAATATCATCCTGATCCTCTGTCTATTCTAATTATCTATGTCCTGTTTCAGTCAATTACTATCATCCTGATCCTCTGTCTATTCTAAATTATCTATGTCCTGTTTCAGTCAATTACCATCATCCTGATCCTCTGTCCATTCTAATTATCTATGTCCTGTTTCAGTCAATTACTATCATCCTGATCCTCTGTCTATTCTAAATTATCTATGTCCTGTTTCAGTCAATTAATATCATCCTGATCCTCTGTCTATTCTAATTATCTATGTACTGTTTCAGTCAATTACTATCATCCTGATCCTCTGTCTATTCTAAATTATCTATGTCCTGTTTCAGTCAATTAATATCATCCTGATCCTCTGTCCATTCTAATTCTCCATGTCCTGTTTCAGTCAATTACTATCATCCTGATCCTCTGTCTATTCTAATTATCTATGTCCTGTTTCAGTCAATTACTATCATCCTGATCCTCTGTCTATTCTAAATTATCTATGTCCTGTTTCAGTCAATTACTATCATCCTGATCCTCTGTCCATTCTAATTATCTATGTCCTGTTTCAGTCATTTACTATCATCCTGATCCTCTGTCCATTCTAATTATCTATGTCCTGTTTCAGTCAATTACTATCATCCTGATCCTCTGTCTATTCTAAATTATCTATGTCCTGTTTCAGTCAATTACTATCATCCCGATCCTCTGTCTATTCTAAATTATCTATGTCCTGTTTCAGTCAATTACTATCATCCTGATCCTCTGTCCATTCTAATTATCTATGTCCTGTTTCAGTCAATTACTATCATCCTGATCCTCTGTCTATTCTAAATTATCTATGTCCTGTTTCAGTCTTTAATATCATCCTGATCCTCTGTCCATTCTAATTCTCCATGTCCTGTTTCAGGTCAATTACTATCATCATGATCCTCTGTCTATTCTAATTATCTATGTCCTGTTTCAGTCAATTAATATCATCCTGATCCTCTGTCTATTCTAATTATCTATGTCCTGTTTCAGTCAATTAATATCATCCTGATCCTCTGTCCATTCTAATTTCCTCCATGTCCGGTTTCAGTCAATTACAATCATCCTGATCCTCTGTCTATTCTAATTATATATGTCCTGTTTCAGTCAATTACTATCATCCTGATCCTCTGTCTATTCTAATTATCTATGTCCTGTTTCAGTCAATTACTATCATCCTGATCCTCTGTCTATTCTAATTATCTATGTCCTGTTTCAGTCAATTAATATCATCCTGATCCTCTGTCTATTCTAATTATCTATGTCCTGTTTCAGTCAATTACTATCATCCTGATCCTCTGACTATTCTAATTATCCTGTCCTGTATCAGTCAATTACTATCATCCTGATCCTCTGTCTATTCTAATTATCTATGTCCTGTTTCAGTCAATTACTATCATCCTGATCCTCTGTCTATTCTAATTATCTTTGTCCTGTTTCAGTCAATTACTATCATCCTGATCCTCTGTCTATTCTAATTATCTATGTCCTGTTTCAGTCAAATTACTATCATCCTGATCCTCTGTCCATTCTAATTATCTATGTCCTGTTTCAGTCAATTACTATCATCCTGATCCTCTGTCTATTCTAATTATCTATGTCCTGTTTTCAGTCAATTAATATCATCCTGATCCTCTGTCTATTCTAATTATCTATGTCCTGTTTCAGTCAATTACTATCATCCTGATCCTCTGACATTCTAATTATCCATGTCCTGTTTCAGTCAATTATTATCATCCTGATCCTCTGTCTATTCTAATTATCTATGTCCTGTTTCAGTCAATTACTATCATCCTGATCCTCTGTCTATTCTAATTATCTATGTCCTGTTTCAGTCAATTACTATCATCCTGATCCTCTGTCTATTCTTATTATCTATGTCCTGTTTCAGTCAATTACTATCATCCTGATCCTCTGTCTATTCTAATTATCTATGTCCTGTTTCAGTCCATTACTATCATCCTGATCCTCTGTCTATTCTAATTATCTATGTCCTGTTTCAGTCATTACTATCATCCTGATCCTCTGTCTATTCTAATTATCTATGTCCTGTTTCAGTCAATTATATCATCCTGATCCTCTGTCTATTCTAATTATCTATGTCCTGTTTCAGTCAATTACTATCATCCTGATCCTCTGTCTATTCTTAATTATCTATGTCCTGTTTCAGTCAATTACCATCATCCTGATCCTCTGTCCATTCTAATTATCTATGTCCTGTTTCAGTCAGTTACTATCATCCTGATCCTCTGTCTATTCTAAATTATCTATGTCCTGTTTCAGTCAATTAATATCATCCTGATCCTCTGTCTATTCTAATTATCTATGTACTGTTTCAGTCAATTACTATCATCCTGATCCTCTGTCTATTCTAAATTATCTATGTCCTGTTTCAGTCAATTAATATCATCCTGATCCTCTGTCCATTCTAATTCTCCATGTCCTGTTTCAGTCAATTACTATCATCCTGATCCTCTGTCTATTCTAATTATCTATGTCCTGTTTCAGTCAATTACTATCATCCTGATCCTCTGTCTATTCTAAATTATCTATGTCCTGTTTCAGTCAATTACTATCATCCTGATCCTCTGTCCATTCTAATTATCTATGTCCTGTTTCAGTCAATTACTATCATCCTGATCCTCTGTCCATTCTAATTATCTATGTCCTGTTTCAGTCAATTACTATCATCCTGATCCTCTGTCTATTCTAAATTATCTATGTCCTGTTTCAGTCAATTACTATCATCCCGATCCTCTGTCTATTCTAAATTATCTATGTCCTGTTTCAGTCAATTACTATCATCCTGATCCTCTGTCCATTCTAATTATCTATGTCCTGTTTCAGTCAATTACTATCATCCTGATCCTCTGTCTATTCTAAATTATCTATGTCCTGTTTCAGTCAATTAATATCATCCTGATCCTCTGTCCATTCTAATTCTCCATGTCCTGTTTCAGTCAATTACTATCATCATGATCCTCTGTCTATTCTAATTATCTATGTCCTGTTTCAGTCAATTAATATCATCCTGATCCTCTGTCTATTCTAATTATCTATGTCCTGTTTCAGTCAATTAATATCATCCTGATCCTCTGTCCATTCTAATTCTCCATGTCCTGTTTCAGTCAATTACAATCATCCTGATCCTCTGTCTATTCTAATTATATATGTCCTGTTTCAGTCAATTACTATCATCCTGATCCTCTGTCCATTCTAATTCTCCATGTCCTGTTTCAGTCAATTAATATCATCCTGATCCTCTGTCCATTCTAATTATCTATGTCCTGTTTCAGTCAATTACTATCATCCTGATCCTCTGTCCATTCTAATTCTCCATGTCCTGTTTCAGTCAATTACAATCATCCTGATCCTCTGTCTATTCTAATTATCTATGTCCTGTTTCAGTCAATTACTATCATCCTGATCCTCTGTCTATTCTAATTATCTATGTCCTGTTTCAGTCAATTACTATCATCCTGATCCTCTGTCTATTCTAATTATCTATGTCTTGTTTCAGTCAATTACTATCATCCTGATCCTCTGTCTAATCTAATTATCTATGTCCTGTTTCAGTCAATTACTATCATCCTGATCCTCTGTCTATTCTAATTATCTATGTCCTGTTTCAGTCAATTACTATCATCCTGATCCTCTGTCTAATCTAATTATCTATGTCCTGTTTCAGTCAATTACTATCATCCTGATCCTCTGTCTATTCTAATTATCTATGTCCTGTTTCAGTCAATTACTATCATCCTGATCCTCTGTCTAATCTAATTATCTATGTCCTGTTTCAGTCAATTACTATCATCCTGATCCTCTGTCTAATCTAATTATCTATGTCCTGTTTCAGTCAATTACTATCATCCTGATCCTCTGTCTATTCTAATTATCTATGTCCTGTTTCAGTCAATTGCTATCATCCTGATCCTCTGTCTATTCTAATTATCTATGTCCTGTTTCAGTCAATTACTATCATCCCGATCCTCTGTCTATTCTAAATTATCTATGTCCTGTTTCAGTCAATTACTATCATCCTGATCCTCTGTCTATTCTAATTATCTATGTCCTGTTTCAGTCAATTACTATCATCCTGATCCTCTGTCTATTCTAATTATCTATGTCCTGTTTCAGTCAATTACTATCATCCTGATCCTCTGTCTATTCTAATTATCTATGTCCTGTTTCAGTCAATTACTATCATCCTGATCCTCTGTCTATTCTAATTATCTATGTCCTGTTTCAGTCAATTACTATCATCCTGATCCTCTGTCTATTCTAATTATCTATGTCCTGTTTCAGTCAATTACTATCATCCTGATCCTCTGTCTATTCTAATTATCTATGTTCTGTTTCAGTCAATTAATATCATCCTGATCCTCTGTCTATTCTAATTATCTATGTCCTGTTTCAGTCAATTACTATCATCCTGATCCTCTGTCTATTCTAATTATCTATGTCCTGTTTCAGTCAATTACAATCATCCTGATCCTCTGTCTATTCTAATTATCTATGTCCTGTTTCAGTCAATTACTATCATCCTGATCCTCTGTCTATTCTAATTATCTATGTCCTGTTTCAGTCAATTACTATCATCCTGATCCTCTGTCTATTCTAATTATCTATGTCCTGTTTCAGTCAATTACTATCATCCTGATCCTCTGTCTAATCTAATTATCTATGTCCTGTTTCAGTCAATTACTATCATCCTGATCCTCTGTCTATTCTAATTATCTATGTCCTGTTTCAGTCAATTACTATCATCCTGATCCTCTGTCTAATCTAATTATCTATGTCCTGTTTCAGTCAATTAATATCATCCTGATCCTCTGTCTATTCTAATTATCTATGTCCTGTTTCAGTCAATTACTATCATCCTGATCCTCTGTCTATTCTAATTATCTATGTCCTGTTTCAGTCAATTACTGTCATCCTGATCCTCTGTCTATTCTAATTATCTATGTCCTGTTTCAGTCAATATCATCCTGATCCTCTGTCTATTCTAATTATCTATGTCCTGTTTCAGTCAATTACTATCATCCTGATCCTCTGTCTATTCTAATTATCTATGTCCTGTTTCAGTCAATTACTATCATCCTGATCCTCTGTCTATTCTAATTATCTATGTCCTGTTTCAGTCAATTAATATCATCCTGATCCTCTGTCTATTCTAATTATCTATGTCCTGTTTCAGTCAATTACTATCATCCTGATCCTCTGTCTATTCTAATTATCTATGTCCTGTTTCAGTCAATTACTATCATCCTGATCCTCTGTCTATTCTAATTATCTATGTCCTGTTTCAGTCAATTACTATCATCCTGATCCTCTGTCTATTCTAATTATCTATGTCCTGTTTCAGTCAATTACTATCATCCTGATCCTCTGTCTAATCTAATTATCTATGTCCTGTTTCAGTCAATTACTATCATCCTGATCCTCTGTCTAATCTAATTATCTATGTCCTGTTTCAGTCAATTACTATCATCCTGATCCTCTGTCTATTCTAATTATCTATGTCCTGTTTCAGTCAATTACTATCATCCTGATCCTCTGTCTATTCTAATTATCTATGTCCTGTTTCAGTCAATTAATATCATCCTGATCCTCTGTCTATTCTAATTATCTATGTCCTGTTTCAGTCAATTACTATCATCCTGATCCTCTGTCTATTCTAATTATCTATGTCCTGTTTCAGTCAATTAATATCATCCTGATCCTCTGTCTATTCTAATTATCTATGTCCTGTTTCAGTCAATTACTATCATCCTGATCCTCTGTCTATTCTAATTATCTATGTCCTGTTTCAGTCAATTAATATCATCCTGATCCTCTGTCTATTCTAATTATCTATGTCCTGTTTCAGTCAATTACTATCATCCTGATCCTCTGTCTATTCTAATTATCTATGTCCTGTTTCAGTCAATTACTGTCATCCTGATCCTCTGTCTATTCTAATTATCTATGTCCTGTTTCAGTCAATTAATATCATCCTGATCCTCTGTCTATTCTAATTATCTATGTCCTGTTTCAGTCAATTACTATCATCCTGATCCTCTGTATATTCTAATTATCTATGTCCTGTTTCAGTCAATTACTATCATCCTGATCCTCTGTCTATTCTAATTATCTATGTCCTGTTTCAGTCATCCCTGATCCTCTGTCTAATCTAATCTATCTATGTCCTGTTTCAGTCAATCAACTATCCATCCTGCGACTCCTCTCTGTCTGTTCTCTAATTATCTATGTCCTGTTTCAGTCAATTACTATCATCCTGATCCTCTGTCTATTCTAATTATCTATGTCCTGTTTCAGTCAATTACTATCATCCTGATCCTCTGTCTATTCTAATTATCTATGTCCTGTTTCAGTCAATTACTATCATCCTGATCCTCTGTCTATTCTAATTATCTATGTCCTGTTTCAGTCAATTACTATCATCCTGATCCTCTGTCTAATCAAATTATCTATGTCCTGTTTCAGTCAATTACTATCATCCTGATCCTCTGTCTATTCTAATTATCTATGTCCTGTTTCAGTCAATTACTATCATCCTGATCCTCTGTCTATTCTAATTATCTATGTCCTGTTTCAGTCAATTACTATCATCCTGATCCTCTGTCTATTCTAATTATCTATGTCCTGTTTCAGTCAATTACTATCATCCTGATCCTCTGTCTATTCTAATTATCTATGTCCTGTTTCAGTCAATTACTATCATCCTGATCCTCTGTCTATTCTAATTATCTATGTCCTGTTTCAGTCAATTACTATCATCCTGATCCTCTGTCTAATCTAATTATCTATGTCCTGTTTCAGTCAATTACTATCATCCTGATCCTCTGTCTATTCTAATTATCTATGTCCTGTTTCAGTCAATTACTATCATCCTGATCCTCTGTCTATTCTAATTATCTATGTCCTGTTTCAGTCAATTACTATCATCCTGATCCTCTGTCTATTCTAATTATCTATGTCCTGTTTCAGTCAATTACTATCATCCTGATCCTCTGTCTATTCTAATTATCTATGTCCTGTTTCAGTCAATTACTATCATCCTGATCCGCTGTCTATTATAATTATCTATGTCCTGTTTCAGTCAATTACTATCATCCTGATCCTCTGTCTATTCTAATTATCTATGTCCTGTTTCAGTCAATTACTATCATCCTGATCCTCTGTCTATTCTAATTATCTATGTCCTGTTTCAGTCAATTAATATCATCCTGATCCTCTGTCTATTCTAATTATCTATGTCCTGTTTCAGTCAATTACTATCATCCTGATCCTCTGTCTATTCTAATTATCTATGTCCTGTTTCAGTCAATTACTATCATCCTGATCCTCTGTCCTTTCTAATTATCTATGTCCTGTTTCAGTCAATTAATATCATCCTGATCCTCTGTCTATTCTAATTATCAATGTCCTGTTTCAGTCAATTACTATCATCCTGATCCTCTGTCTATTCTAATTATCTATGTCCTTTTTCAGTCAATTACTGTCATCCTGATCCTCTGTCTATTCTAATTATCTATGTCCTGTTTCAGTCAATTAATATCATCCTGATCCTCTGTCTATTCTAATTATCTATGTCCTGTTTCAGTCAATTACTATCATCCTGATCCTCTGTATATTCTAATTATCTATGTCCTGTTTCAGTCAATTACTATCATCCGATCCTCTGTCTATTCTAATTATCTATGTCCTGTTTCAGTCAATTAATATCATCCTGATCCTCTGTCTAATCTAATTATCTATGTCCTGTTTCAGTCAATTACTATCATCCTGATCCTCTGTCTATTCTAATTATCTATGTCCTGTTTCAGTCAATTACTATCATCCTGATCCTCTGTCTATTCTAATTATCTATGTCCTGTTTCAGTCAATTACTATCATCCTGATCCTCTGTCTATTCTAATTATCTATGTCCTGTTTCAGTCAATTACTATCATCCTGATCCTCTGTCTAATCTAATTATCTATGTCCTGTTTCAGTCAATTACTATCATCCTGATCCTCTGTCTAATCAAATTATCTATGTCCTGTTTCAGTCAATTACTATCATCCTGATCCTCTGTCTATTCTAATTATCTATGTCCTGTTTCAGTCAATTACTATCATCCTGATCCTCTGTCTATTCTAATTATCTATGTCCTGTTTCAGTCAATTACTATCATCCTGATCCTCTGTCTATTCTAATTATCTATGTCCTGTTTCAGTCAATTACTATCATCCTGATCCTCTGTCTATTCTAATTATCTATGTCCTGTTTCAGTCAATTACTATCATCCTGATCCTCTGTCTATTCTAATTATCTATGTCCTGTTTCAGTCAATTACTATCATCCTGATCCTCTGTCTAATCTAATTATCTATGTCCTGTTTCAGTCAATTACTATCATCCTGATCCTCTGTCTAATCTAATTATCTATGTCCTGTTTCAGTCAATTACTATCATCCTGATCCTCTGTCTATTCTAATTATCTATGTCCTGTTTCAGTCAATTACTATCATCCTGATCCTCTGTCTATTCTAATTATCTATGTCCTGTTTCAGTCAATTACTATCATCCTGATCCTCTGTCTATTCTAATTATCTATGTCCTGTTTCAGTCAATTACTATCATCCTGATCCTCTGTCTATTCTAATTATCTATGTCCTGTTTCAGTCAATTACTATCATCCTGATCCTCTGTCTATTATAATTATCTATGTCCTGTTTCAGTCAATTACTATCATCCTGATCCTCTGTCTATTCTAATTATCTATGTCCTGTTTCAGTCAATTACTATCATCCTGATCCTCTGTCTATTCTAATTATCTATGTCCTGTTTCAGTCAATTAATATCATCCTGATCCTCTGTCTATTCTAATTATCTATGTCCTGTTTCAGTCAATTACTATCATCCTGATCCTCTGTCTATTCTAATTATCTATGTCCTGTTTCAGTCAATTACTATCATCCTGATCCTCTGTCCATTCTAATTATCTATGTCCTGTTTCAGTCAATTAATATCATCCTGATCCTCTGTCTATTCTAATTATCAATGTCCTGTTTCAGTCAATTACTATCATCCTGATCCTCTGTCTATTCTAATTATCTATGTCCTTTTTCAGTCAATTACTATCATCCTGATCCTCTGTCCATTCTAATTATCTATGTCCTGTTTCAGTCAATTAATATCATCCTGATCCTCTGTCTATTCTAATTATCAATGTCCTGTTTCAGTCAATTACTATCATCCTGATCCTCTGTCCATTCTAATTATCTATGTCCTGTTTCAGTCAATTAATATCATCCTGATCCTCTGTCTATTCTAATTATCAATGTCCTGTTTCAGTCAATTACTATCATCCTGATCCTCTGTCTATTCTAATTATCTATGTCCTGTTTCAGTCAATTACTATCATCCTGATCCTCTGTCCATTCTAATTATCTATGTCCTGTTTCAGTCAATTAATATCATCCTGATCCTCTGTCTATTCTAATTATCAATGTCCTGTTTCAGTCAATTACTATCATCCTGATCCTCTGTCTACTCTAATTATCTATGTCCTGTTTCAGTCAATTACTATCATCCTGATCCTCTGTCCATTCTAATTATCTATGTCCTGTTTCAGTCAATTAATATCATCCTGATCCTCTGTCTATTCTAATTATCTATGTCCTGTTTCAGTCAATTACTATCATCCTGATCCTCTGTCCATTCTAATTATCTATGTCCTGTTTCAGTCAATTACTATCATCCTGATCCTCTGAACATTCTAATTATCTATGTCCTGTTTCAGTCAATTACTATCATCCTGATCCTCTGTCTATCCTAATTATCTACGTCCTGTTTCAGTCTATTACTATCATCCTGATCCTCTGTCCATTCTAATTATCTATGTCCTGTTTCAGTCAATTACTATCATCCTGATCCTCTGTCTATTCTAATTATCTATGTCCTGTTTCAGTCTATTACTATCATCCTGATCCTCTGTCCATTCTAATTATCTATGTCCTGTTTCAGTCAATTAATATCATCCTGATCCTCTGTCTATTCTAATTATCAATGTCCTGTTTCAGTCAATTACTATCATCCTGATCCTCTGTCTATTCTAATTATCTATGTCCTGTTTCAGTCAATTACTATCATCCTGATCCTCTGTACATTCTAATTATCTATGTCCTGTTTCAGTCAATTACTATCATCCTGATCCTCTGTCCATTCTAATTATCTATGTCCTGTTTCAGTCAATTAATATCATCCTGATCCTCTGTCTATTCTAATTATCAATGTCCTGTTTCAGTCAATTACTATCATCCTGATCCTCTGTCTATTCTAATTATCTATGTCCTGTTTCAGTCAATTACTATCATCCTGATCCTCTGTCCATTCTAATTATCTATGTCCTGTTTCAGTCAATTAATATCATCCTGATCCTCTGTCTATTCTAATTATCTATGTCCTGTTTCAGTCAATTACTATCATCCTGATCCTCTGTCTATTCTAATTATCTATGTCCTGTTTCAGTCAATTACTATCATCCTGATCCTCTGAACATTCTAATTATCTATGTCCTGTTTCAGTCAATTACTATCATCCTGATCCTCTGTCTATTCTAATTATCTATGTCCTGTTTCAGTCTATTACTATCATCCTGATCCTCTGTCCATTCTAATTATCTATGTCCTGTTTCAGTCAATTAATATCATCCTGATCCTCTGTCTATTCTAATTATCAATGTCCTGTTTCAGTCAATTACTATCATCCTGATCCTCTGTCTATTCTAATTATCTATGTCCTGTTTCAGTCAATTACTATCATCCTGATCCTCTGTACATTCTAATTATCTATGTCCTGTTTCAGTCAATTACTATCATCCTGATCCTCTGTCCATTCTAATTATCTATGTCCTGTTTCAGTCAATTAATAGCATCCTGATCCTCTGTCTATTCTAATTATCAATGTCCTGTTTCAGTCAATTACTATCATCCTGATCCTCTGTCTATTCTAATTATCTATGTCCTGTTTCAGTCAATTACTATCATCCTGATCCTCTGTCCATTCTAATTATCTATGTCCTGTTTCAGTCAATTAATATCATCCTGATCCTCTGTCTATTCTAATTATCTATGTCCTGTTTCAGTCAATTACTATCATCCTGATCCTCTGTCTATTCTAATTATCTATGTCCTGTTTCAGTCAATTACTATCATCCTGATCCTCTGAACATTCTAATTATCTATGTCCTGTTTCAGTCAATTACTATCATCCTGATCCTCTGTCTATTCTAATTATCTATGTCTTGTTTCAGTCAATTACTATCATCCTGATCCTCTGAACATTCTAATTATCTATGTCCTGTTTCAGTCAATTACTATCATCCTGATCCTCTGTCTATTCTAATTATCTATGTCCTGTTTCAGTCAATTACTATCATCCTGATCCTCTGTCCATTCTAATTATCTATGTCCTGTTTCAGTCAATTACTATCATCCTGATCCTCTGTCTATTCTAATTATCTATGTCCTGTTTCAGTCTATTACTATCATCCTGATCCTCTGTCCATTCTAATTATCTATGTCCTGTTTCAGTCAATTAATATCATCCTGATCCTCTGTCTATTCTAATTATCAATGTCCTGTTTCAGTCAATTACTATCATCCTGATCCTCTGTCTATTCTAATTATCTATGTCCTGTTTCAGTCAATTACTATCATCCTGATCCTCTGTACATTCTAATTATCTATGTCCTGTTTCAGTCAATTACTATCATCCTGATCCTCTGTCCATTCTAATTATCTATGTCCTGTTTCAGTCAATTAATATCATCCTGATCCTCTGTCTATTCTAATTATCAATGTCCTGTTTCAGTCAATTACTATCATCCTGATCCTCTGTCTATTCTAATTATCTATGTCCTGTTTCAGTCAATTACTATCATCCTGATCCTCTGTCCATTCTAATTATCTATGTCCTGTTTCAGTCAATTAATATCATCCTGATCCTCTGTCTATTCTAATTATCTATGTCCTGTTTCAGTCAATTACTATCATCCTGATCCTCTGTCTATTCTAATTATCTATGTCCTGTTTCAGTCAATTACTATCATCCTGATCCTCTTAACATTCTAATTATCTATGTCCTGTTTCAGTCAATTACTATCATCCTGATCCTCTGTCTATTCTAATTATCTATGTCCTGTTTCAGTCTATTACTATCATCCTGATCCTCTGTCCATTCTAATTATCTATGTCCTGTTTCAGTCAATTACTATCATCCTGATCCTCTGTCTATTCTAATTATCTATGTCCTGTTTCAGTCAATTACTATCATCCTGATCCTCTGTCCATTCTAATTATCTATGTCCTGTTTCAGTCAATTAATATCATCCTGATCCTCTGTCTATTCTAATTATCTATGTCCTGTTTCAGTCAATTACTATCATCCTGATCGTCTGAACATTCTAATTATCTATGTCCTGTTTCAGTCAATTACTATCATCCTGATCCTCTGTCTATTCTAATTATCTATGTCCTGTTTCAGTCAATTACTATCATCCTGATCCTCTGTCCATTCTAATTATCTATGTCCTGTTTCAGTCAATTACTATCATCCTGATCCTCTGTCTATTCTAATTATCTATGTCCTGTTTCAGTCAATTAATATCATCCTGATCCTCTGTCTATTCTAATTATCTATGTCCTGTTTCAGTCAATTACTATCATCCTGATCCTCTGTCTATTCTAATTATCTATGTCCTGTTTCAGTCAATTAATATCATCCTGATCCTCTGTCTATTCTAATTATCTATGTCCTGTTTCAGTCAATTACTATCATCCTGATCCTCTGAACATTCTAATTATCTCTGTCCTGTTTCAGTCAATTACTATCATCCTGATCCTCTGTCCATTCTAATTATCTATGTCCTGTTTCAGTCAATTAATATCATCCTGATCCTCTGTCTATTCTAATTATCTATGTCCTGTTTCAGTCAATTACTATCATCCTGATCCTCTGTCTATTCTAATTATCAATGTCCTGTTTCAGTCAATTACTATCATCCTGATCCTCTGTCTATTCTAATTATCTATGTCCTGTTTCAGTCAATTACTATCATCCTGATCCTCTGTCTATTCTAATTATCAATGTCCTGTTTCAGTCAATTACTATCATCCTGATCCTCTGTCTATTCTAATTATCTATGTCCTGTTTCAGTCAATTACTATCATCCTGATCCTCTGTCCATTCTAATTATCTATGTCCTGTTTCAGTCAATTAATATCATCCTGATCCTCTGTCTATTCTAATTATCTATGTCCTGTTTCAGTCAATTACTATCATCCTGATCCTCTGTCTATTCTAATTATCTATGTCCTGTTTCAGTCAATTACTATCATCCTGATCCTCTGAACATTCTAATTATCTATGTCCTGTTTCAGTCAATTACTATCATCCTGATCCTCTGTCTATTCTAATTATCTATGTCCTGTTTCAGTCTATTGCTATCATCCTGATCCTCTGTCCATTCTAATTATCTATGTCCTGTTTCAGTCAATTACTATCATCCTGATCCTCTGTCTATTCTAATTATCTATGTCCTGTTTCAGTCAATTACTATCATCCTGATCCTCTGTCCATTCTAATTATCTATGTCCTGTTTCAGTCAATTAATATCATCCTGATCCTCTGTCTATTCTAATTATCTATGTCCTGTTTCAGTCAATTACTATCATCCTGATCGTCTGAACATTCTAATTATCTATGTCCTGTTTCAGTCAATTACTATCATCCTGATCCTCTGTCTATTCTAATTATCTATGTCCTGTTTCAGTCAATTACTATCATCATGATCCTCTGTCTATTCTAATTATCTATGTCCTGTTTCAGTCAATTAATATCATCCTGATCGTCTGAACATTCTAATTATCTATGTCCTGTTTCAGTCAATTACTATCATCCTGATCCTCTGTCCATTCTAATTATCTATGTCCTGTTTCAGTCAATTACTATCATCATGATCCTCTGTCTATTCTAATTATCTATGTCCTGTTTCAGTCAATTAATATCATCCTGATCCTCTGTCTATTCTAATTATCTATGTCCTGTTTCAGTCAATTACTATCATCCTGATCCTCTGTCTATTCTAATTATCTATGTCCTGTTTCAGTCAATTAATATCATCCTGATCCTCTGTCTATTCTAATTATCTATGTCCTGTTTCAGTCAATTACTATCATCCTGATCCTCTGAACATTCTAATTATCTCTGTCCTGTTTCAGTCAATTACTATCATCCTGATCCTCTGTCCATTCTAATTATCTATGTCCTGTTTCAGTCAATTACTATCATCCTGATCCTCTGTCTATTCTAATTATCTATGTCCTGTTTCAGTCAATTAATATCATCCTGATCCTCTGTCTATTCTAATTATCTATGTCCTGTTTCAGTCAATTACTATCATCCTGATCCTCTGTCTATTCTAATTATCTATGTCCTGTTTCAGTCAATTAATATCATCCTGATCCTCTGTCTATTCTAATTATCTATGTCCTGTTTCAGTCAATTACTATCATCCTGATCCTCTGAACATTCTAATTATCTCTGTCCTGTTTCAGTCAATTACTATCATCCTGATCCTCTGTCCATTCTAATTATCTATGTCCTGTTTCAGTCAATTAATATCATCCTGATCCTCTGTCTATTCTAATTATCTATGTCCTGTTTCAGTCAATTACTATCATCCTGATCCTCTGTCTATTCTAATTATCAATGTCCTGTTTCAGTCAATTACTATCATCCTGATCCTCTGTCTATTCTAATTATCTATGTCCTGTTTCAGTCAATTACTATCATCCTGATCCTCTGTCTATTCTAATTATCAATGTCCTGTTTCAGTCAATTACTATCATCCTGATCCTCTGTCTATTCTAATTATCTATGTCCTGTTTCAGTCAATTAATATCATCCTGATCCTCTGTCTATTCTAATTATCTATGTCCTGTTTCAGTCAATTACTATCATCCTGATCCTCTGTCTATTCTAATTATCTATGTCCTGTTTCAGTTAATTACTATCATCCTGATCCTCTGAACATTCTAATTATCTATGTCCTGTTTCAGTCAATTACTATCATCCTGATCCTCTGTCTATTCTAATTATCTATGTCCTGTTTCAGTCTATTACTATCATCCTGATCCTCTGTCCATTCTAATTATCTATGTCCTGTTTCAGTCAATTACTATCATCCTGATCCTCTGTCTATTCTAATTATCTATGTCCTGTTTCAGTCAATTACTATCATCCTGATCCTCTGTCCATTCTAATTATCTATGTCCTGTTTCAGTCAATTAATATCATCCTGATCCTCTGTCTATTCTAATTATCTATGTCCTGTTTCAGTCAATTACTATCATCCTGATCGTCTGAACATTCTAATTATCTATGTCCTGTTTCAGTCAATTACTATCATCCTGATCCTCTGTCTATTCTAATTATCTATGTCCTGTTTCAGTCAATTACTATCATCCTGATCCTCTGTCCATTCTAATTATCTATGTCCTGTTTCAGTCAATTACTATCATCCTTATCCTCTGTCTATTCTAATTATCTATGTCCTGTTTCAGTCAATTAATATCATCCTGATCCTCTGTCTATTCTAATTATCTATGTCCTGTTTCAGTCAATTACTATCATCCTGATCCTCTGTCTATTCTAATTATCTATGTCCTGTTTCAGTCAATTAATATCATCCTGATCCTCTGTCTATTCTAATTATCTATGTCCTGTTTCAGTCAATTACTATCATCCTGATCCTCTGAACATTCTAATTATCTCTGTCCTGTTTCAGTCAATTACTATCATCCTGATCCTCTGTCCATTCTAATTATCTATGTCCTGTTTCAGTCAATTAATATCATCCTGATCCTCTGTCTATTCTAATTATCTATGTCCTGTTTCAGTCAATTACTATCATCCTGATCCTCTGTCTATTCTAATTATCAATGTCCTGTTTCAGTCAATTACTATCATCCTGATCCTCTGTCTATTCTAATTATCTATGTCCTGTTTCAGTCAATTACTATCATCCTGATCCTCTGTCCATTCTAATTATCTATGTCCTGTTTCAGTCAATTAATATCATCCTGATCCTCTGTCTATTCTAATTATCTATGTCCTGTTTCAGTCAATTACTATCATCCTGATCCTCTGTCTATTCTAATTATCTATGTCCTGTTTCAGTCAATTACTATCATCCTGATCCTCTGAACATTCTAATTATCTATGTCCTGTTTCAGTCAATTACTATCATCCTGATCCTCTGTCTATTCTAATTATCTATGTCCTGTTTCAGTCTATTACTATCATCCTGATCCTCTGTCCATTCTAATTATCTATGTCCTGTTTCAGTCAATTACTATCATCCTGATCCTCTGTCTATTCTAATTATCTATGTCCTGTTTCAGTCAATTACTATCATCCTGATCCTCTGTCCATTCTAATTATCTATGTCCTGTTTCAGTCAATTACTATCATCCTGATCCTCTGTCTATTCTAATTATCTATGTCCTGTTTCAGTCAATTAATATCATCCTGATCCTCTGTCTATTCTAATTATCTATGTCCTGTTTCAGTCAATTACTATCATCCTGATCCTCTGTCTATTCTAATTATCTATGTCCTGTTTCAGTCAATTAATATCATCCTGATCCTCTGTCTATTCTAATTATCTATGTCCTGTTTCAGTCAATTACTATCATCCTGATCCTCTGAACATTCTAATTATCTCTGTCCTGTTTCATTCAATAACTATCATCCTGATCCTCTGTCCATTCTAATTATCTATGTCCTGTTTCAGTCAATTAATATCATGCTGATCCTCTGTCTATTCTAATTATCTATGTCCTGTTTCAGTCAATTACTATCATCCTGATCCTCTGTCCATTCTAATTATCTATGTCCTGTTTCAGTCAATTAATATCATCCTGATCCTCTGTCTATTCTAATTATCTATGTCCTGTTTCAGTCAATTACTATCATCCTGATCCTCTGTCTATTCTAATTATCTATGTCCTGTTTCAGTCAATTAATATCATCCTGATCTTCTGTCCATTCTAATTATCTATGTCCTGTTTCAGTCAATTACTATCATCCTGATCCTCTGTCCTTTCTAATTATCTATGTCCTGTTTCAGTCAATTAATATCATCCTGATCCTCTGTCCATTCTAATTATCTATGTCCTGTTTCAGTCAATTACTATCATCCTGATCCTCTGTCTATTCTAATTATCGATGTCCTGTTTCAGTCAATTACTATCATCCTGATCCTCTGTCCATTCTAATTATCAATGTCCTGTTTCAGTCAATTACTATCATCCTGATCCTCTGTCTATTCTAATTATCTATGTCCTGTTTCAGTCAATTACTATCATCCTGATCCTCTGTCTATTCTAATTATCTATGTCCTGTTTCAGTCAATTACTATCATCCTGATCCACTGTCTATTCTAATTATCTATGTCCTGTTTCAGTCAATTAATATCATCCTGATCCTCTGTCTATTCTAATTATCTATGTCCTGTTTCAGTCAATTACTATCATCCTGATCCTCTGTCTATTCTAATTATCTATGTCCTGTTTCAGTCAATTAATATCATCCTGATCCTCTGTCTATTCTAATTATCTATGTCCTGTTTCAGTCAATTACTATCATCCTGATGCTCTGAACATTCTAATTATCCATGTCCTGTTTCAGTCAATTACCATCATCCTGATCCTCTGTCTATTCTAATTATCTATGTCCTGTTTCAGTCAATTACTATCATCCTGATCCTCTGTCTATTCTAATTATCTATGTCCTGTTTCAGTCAATTACTATCATCCTGATCCTCTGTCTATTCTAATTATCTATGTCCTGTTTCAGTCAATTACTATCATCCTGATCCTCTGTCTATTCTAATTATCTATGTCCTGTTTCAGTCAATTACTATCATCCTGATCCTCTGTCTATTCTAATTATCTATGTCCTGTTTCAGTCAATTACTATCATCCTGATCCTCTGTCTATTCTAATTATCTATGTCCTGTTTCAGTCAATTACTATCATCCTGATCCTCTGTCTATTCTAAATTATCTATGTCCTGTTTCAGTCAATTAATATCATCCTGATCCTCTGTCTATTCTAATTATCTATGTCCTGTTTCAGTCAATTACTATCATCCTGATCCTCTGTCTATTCTAAATTATCTATGTCCTGTTTCAGTCAATTAATATCATCCTGATCCTCTGTCTATTCTAATTATCTATGTCCTGTTTCAGTCAATTACTATCATCCTGATCCTCTGTCTATTCTAAATTATCTATGTCCTGTTTCAGTCAATTAATATCATCCTGATCCTCTGTCTATTCTAATTATCTATGTCCTGTTTCAGTCAATTACTATCATCCTGATCCTCTGTCCATTCTAATTATCTATGTCCTGTTTCAGTCAATTACTATCATCCTGATCCTCTGTCCATTCTAATTCTCCATGTCCTGTTTCAGTCAATTACTATCATCCTGATCCTCTGTCTATTCTAATTATCTATGTCCTGTTTCAGTCAATTACTATCGTCCTGATCCTCTGTCTATTCTAAATTATCTATGTCCGGTTTCAGTCAATTACTAGCATCCTGATCCTCTGTCCATTCTAATTATCTATGTCCTGTTTCAGTCAATTACTATCATCCTGATCCTCTGTCCATTCTAATTATCTATGTCCTGTTTCAGTCAATTACTATCATCCTGATCCTCTGTCTATTCTAAATTATCTATGTCCTGTTTCAGTCAATTACTATCATCCCGATCCTCTGTCTATTCTAAATTATCTATGTCCTGTTTCAGTCAATTACTATCATCCTGATCCTCTGTCCATTCTAATTATCTATGTCCTGTTTCAGTCAATTACTATCATCCTGATCCTCTGTCTATTCTAAATTATCTATGTCCTGTTTCAGTCAATTAATATCATCCTGATCCTCTGTCCATTCTAATTCTCCATGTCCTGTTTCAGTCAATTACTATCATCATGATCCTCTGTCTATTCTAATTATCTATGTCCTGTTTCAGTCAATTAATATCATCCTGATCCTCTGTCTATTCTAATTATCTATGTCCTGTTTCAGTCAATTAATATCATCCTGATCCTCTGTCCATTCTAATTCTCCATGTCCTGTTTCAGTCAATTACAATCATCCTGATCCTCTGTCTATTCTAATTATATATGTCCTGTTTCAGTCAATTACTATCATCCTGATCCTCTGTCCATTCTAATTCTCCATGTCCTGTTTCAGTCAATTAATATCATCCTGATCCTCTGTCCATTCTAATTATCTATGTCCTGTTTCAGTCAATTACTATCATCCTGATCCTCTGTCCATTCTAATTCTCCATGTCCTGTTTCAGTCAATTACAATCATCCTGATCCTCTGTCTATTCTAATTATCTATGTCCTGTTTCAGTCAATTACTATCATCCTGATCCTCTGTCTATTCTAATTATCTATGTCCTGTTTCAGTCAATTACTATCATCCTGATCCTCTGTCTATTCTAATTATCTATGTCCTGTTTCAGTCAATTACTATCATCCTGATCCTCTGTCCATTCTAATTCTCCATGTCCTGTTTCAGTCAATTAATATCATCCTGATCCTCTGTCCATTCTAATTATCTATGTCCTGTTTCAGTCAATTACTATCATCCTGATCCTCTGTCCATTCTAATTCTCCATGTCCTGTTTCAGTCAATTACAATCATCCTGATCCTCTGTCTATTCTAATTATCTATGTCCTGTTTCAGTCAATTACTATCATCCTGATCCTCTGTCTATTCTAATTATCTATGTCCTGTTTCAGTCAATTACTATCATCCTGATCCTCTGTCTATTCTAATTATCTATGTCCTGTTTCAGTCAATTACTATCATCCTGATCCTCTGTCTAATCTAATTATCTATGTCCTGTTTCAGTCAATTACTATCATCCTGATCCTCTGTCTATTCTAATTATCTATGTCCTGTTTCAGTCAATTACTATCATCCTGATCCTCTGACTAATCTAATTATCTATGTCCTGTTTCAGTCAATTACTACCATCCTGATCCTCTGTCTATTCTAATTATCTATGTCCTGTTTCAGTCAATTACTATCATCCTGATCCTCTGTCTAATCTAATTATCTATGTCCTGTTTCAGTCAATTACTATCATCCTGATCCTCTGTCTCTTCTAATTATCTATGTCCTGTTTCAGTCAATTACTATCATCCTGATCCTCTGTCTATTCTAATTATCTATGTCCTGTTTCAGTCAATTACTATCATCCTGATCCTCTGTCTATTCTAATTATCTATGTCCTGTTTCAGTCAATTACTATCATCCTGATCCTCTGTCTATTCTAATTATCTATGTCCTGTTTCAGTCAATTACTATCATCCTGATCCTCTTTCTATTCTAATTATCTATGTCCTGTTTCAGTCAATTACTATCATCCTGATCCTCTTTCTATTCTAATTATCTATGTCCTGTTTCAGTCAATTACTATCATCCTGATCCTCTGTCTATTCTAATTATCTATGTCCTGTTTCAGTCAATTACTATCATCCTGATCCTCTGTCTATTCTAATTATCTATGTCCTGTTTCAGTCAATTACTATCATCCTGATCCTCTTTCTATTCTAATTATCTATGTCCTGTTTCAGTCAATTACTATCATCCTGATCCTCTGTCTATTCTAATTATCTATGTCCTGTTTCAGTCAATTACTATCATCCTGATCCTCTGTCTATTCTAATTATCTATGTCCTGTTTCAGTCAATTACTATCATCCTGATCCTCTGTCTATTCTAATTATCTATGTCCTGTTTCAGTCAATTACTATCATCCTGATCCTCTGTCTATTCTAATTATCTATGTCCTGTTTCAGTCAATTACTATCATCCTGATCCTCTGTCTATTCTAATTATCTATGTTCTGTTTCAGTCAATTAATATCATCCTGATCCTCTGTCCATTCTAATTATCTATGTCCTGTTTCAGTCAATTACTATCATCCTGATCCTCTGTCCATTCTAATTATCTATGTCCTGTTTCAGTCAATTAATATCATCCTGATCCTCTGTCTATTCTAATTATCTATGTCCTGTTTCAGTCAATTACTATCATCCTGATCCTCTGTCCATTCTAATTATCTATGTCCTGTTTCAGTCAATTACTATCATCCTGATCCTCTGTCCATTCTAATTATCTATGTCCTGTTTCAGTCAATTACTATCATCCTGATCCTCTGTCCATTCTAATTATCTATGTCCTGTTTCAGTCAATTACTATCAGCCTGATCCTCTGTCTATTCTAATTATCTATGTCCTGTTTCAGTCAATTACTATCATCCTGATCCTCTGTCCATTCTAATTCTCCATGTCCTGTTTCAGTCAATTAATATCATCCTGATCCTCTGTCCATTCTAATTATCTATGTCCTGTTTCAGTCAATTACTATCATCCTGATCCTCTGTCCATTCTAATTCTCCATGTCCTGTTTCAGTCAATTACAATCATCCTGATCCTCTGTCTATTCTAATTATCTATGTCCTGTTTCAGTCAATTACTATCATCCTGATCCTCTGTCCATTCTAATTCTCCGTGTCCTGTTTCAGTCAATTACTATCATCATGATCCTCTGTCTATTCTAATTATCTATGTCCTGTTTCAGTCAATTAATATCATCCTGATCCTCTGTCCATTCTAATTCTCCATGTCCTGTTTCAGTCAATTACTATCATCATGATCCTCTGTCTATTCTAATTATCTATGTCCTGTTTCAGTCAATTAATATCATCCTGATCCTCTGTCCATTCTAATTCTCCATGTCCTGTTTCAGTCAATTACAATCATCCTGATCCTCTGTCTATTCTAATTATATATGTCCTGTTTCAGTCAATTACTATCATCCTGATCCTCTGTCCATTCTAATTCTCCATGTCCTGTTTCAGTCAATTAATATCATCCTGATCCTCTGTCCATTCTAATTATCTATGTCCTGTTTCAGTCAATTACTATCATCCTGATCCTCTGTCCATTCTAATTCTCCATGTCCTGTTTCAGTCAATTACAATCATCCTGATCCTCTGTCTATTCTAATTATCTATGTCCTGTTTCAGTCAATTACTATCATCCTGATCCTCTGTCTATTCTAATTATCTATGTCCTGTTTCAGTCAATTACTATCATCCTGATCCTCTGTCTATTCTAATTATCTATGTCCTGTTTCAGTCAATTACTATCATCCTGATCCTCTGTCCATTCTAATTCTCCATGTCCTGTTTCAGTCAATTAATATCATCCTGATCCTCTGTCCATTCTAATTATCTATGTCCTGTTTCAGTCAATTACTATCATCCTGATCCTCTGTCCTTTCTAATTCTCCATGTCCTGTTTCAGTCAATTACAATCATCCTGATCCTCTGTCTATTCTAATTATCTATGTCCTGTTTCAGTCAATTACTATCATCCTGATCCTCTGTCTATTCTAATTATCTATGTCCTGTTTCAGTCAAATACTATCATCCTGATCCTCTGTCTATTCTAATTATCTATGTCCTGTTTCAGTCAATTACTATCATCCTGATCCTCTGTCTAATCTAATTATCTATGTCCTGTTTCAGTCAATTACTATCATCCTGATCCTCTGTCTATTCTAATTATCTATGTCCTGTTTCAGTCAATTACTATCATCCTGATCCTCTGTCTAATCTAATTATCTATGTCCTGTTTCAGTCAATTACTATCATCCTGATCCTCTGTCTATTCTAATTATCTATGTCCTGTTTCAGTCAATTACTATCATCCTGATCCTCTGTCTAATCTAATTATCTATGTCCTGTTTCAGTCAATTACTATCATCCTGATCCTCTGTCTCTTCTAATTATCTATGTCCTGTTTCAGTCAATTACTATCATCCTGATCCTCTGTCTATTCTAATTATCTATGTCCTGTTTCAGTCAATTACTATCATCCTGATCCTCTGTCCATTCTAATTATCTATGTCCTGTTTCAGTCAATTACTATCATCCTGATCCTCTGTCTATTCTAATTATCTATGTCCTGTTTCAGTCAATTACTATCATCCTGATCCTCTGTCCATTCTAATTATCTATGTCCTGTTTCAGTCAATTACTTTCATCCTGATCCTCTGTCCATTCCAATTATCTATGTCCTGTTTCAGTCAATTACTATCATCCTGATCCTCTGTCTATTCTAATTATCTATGTCCTGTTTCAGTCAATTACTATCATCCTGATCCTCTGTCCATTCTAATTATCTATGTCCTGTTTCAGTCAATTACTATCATCCTGATCCTCTGTCCATTCTAATTATCTATGTCCTGTTTCAGTCAATTACTATCATCCTGATCCTCTGTCTATTCTAATTATCTATGTCCTGTTTCAGTCAATTACTATCATCCTGATCCTCTGTCTATTCTAATTATCTATGTCCTGTTTCAGTCAATTAATATCATCCTGATCCTCTGTCTATTCTAATTATCTATGTCCTGTTTCAGTCAATAACTATCATCCTGATCCTCTGTCTATTTTAATTATCTATGTCCTGTTTCAGTCAATTACTATCATCCTGATCCTCTGTCCATTCTAATTATCTATGTCCTGTTTCAGTCAATTACAATCATCCTGATCCTCTGTCTATTCTAATTATCTATGTCCTGTTTCAGTCAATTACTATCATCCTGATCCTCTGTCCATTCTAATTATCTATGTCCTGTTTCAGTCAATTACAATCATCCTGATCCTCTGTCTATTCTAATTATCTATGTCCTGTTTCAGTCAATTACTATCATCCTGATCCTCTGTCCATTCTAATTATCTATGTCCTGTTTCAGTCAATTACAATCATCCTGATCCTCTGTCTATTCTAATTATATATGTCCTGTTTCAGTCAATTACTATCATCCTGATCCTCTGTCCATTCTAATTCTCCATGTCCTGTTTCAGTCAATTAATATCATCCTGATCCTCTGTCCATTCTAATTATCTATGTCCTGTTTCAGTCAATTACTATCATCCTGATCCATAGTCCATTCTAATTCTCCATGTCCTGTTTCAGTCAATTACAATCATCCTGATCCTCTGTCTATTCTAATTATCTATGTCCTGTTTCAGTCAATTACTATCATCCTGATCCTCTGTCTATTCTAATTATCTATGTCCTGTTTCAGTCAATTACTATCATCCTGATCCTCTGTCTATTCTAATTATCTATGTCCTGTTTCAGTCAATTACTATCATCCTGATCCTCTGTCCATTCTAATTCTCCATGTCCTGTTTCAGTCAATTAATATCATCCTGATCCTCTGTCCATTCTAATTATCTATGTCCTGTTTCAGTCAATTACTATCATCCTGATCCTCTGTCCATTCTAATTCTCCGTGTCCTGTTTCAGTCAATTACAATCATCCTGATCCTCTGTCTATTCTAATTATCTATGTCCTGTTTCAGTCAATTACTATCATCCTGCTCCTCTGTCTATTCTAATTATCTATGTCCTGTTTCAGTCAATTACTATCATCCTGATCCTCTGTCTATTCTAATTATCTATGTCCTGTTTCAGTCAATTACTATCATCCTGATCCTCTGTCTAATCTAATTATCTATGTCCTGTTTCAGTCAATTACTATCATCCTGATCCTCTGTCTATTCTAATTATCTATGTCCTGTTTCAGTCAATTACTATCATCCTGATCCTCTGTCTAATCTAATTATCTATGTCCTGTTTCAGTCAATTACTATCATCCTGATCCTCTGTCTATTCTAATTATCTATGTCCTGTTTCAGTCAATTACTATCATCCTGATCCTCTGTCTAATCTAATTATCTATGTCCTGTTTCAGTCAATACTATCATCCTGATCCTCTGTCTATTCTAATTATCTATGTCCTGTTTCAGTCAATTACTATCATCCTGATCCTCTGTCTAATCTAATTATCTATGTCCTGTTTCAGTCAATTACTATCATCCTGATCCTCTGTCTCTTCTAATTATCTATGTCCTGTTTCAGTCAATTACTATCATCCTGATCCTCTGTCTATTCTAATTATCTATGTCCTGTTTCAGTCAATTACTATCATCCTGATCCTCTGTCCATTCTAATTATCTATGTCCTGTTTCAGTCAATTACTATCATCCTGATCCTCTGTCCATTCTAATTATCTATGTCCTGTTTCAGTCAATTACTATCATCCTGATCCTCTGTCCATTCTAATTATCTATGTCCTGTTTCAGTCAATTACTATCAGCCTGATCCTCTGTCTATTCTAATTATCTATGTCCTGTTTCAGTCAATTACTATCATCCTGATCCTCTGTCCATTCTAATTATCTATGTCCTGTTTCAGTCAATTAATATCATCCTGATCCTCTGTCTATTCTAATTATCTATGTCCTGTTTCAGTCAATTACTATCATCCTGATCCTCTGTCCATTCTAATTATCTATGTCCTGTTTCAGTCAATTACTATCATCCTGATCCTCTGTCCATTCTAATTATCTATGTCCTGTTTCAGTCAATTACTATCATCCTGATCCTCTGTCTATTCTAATTATCTATGTCCTGTTTCAGTCAATTACTATCATCCTGATCCTCTGTCCATTCTAATTATCTATGTCCTGTTTCAGTCAATTACTATCATCCTGATCCTCTGTCCATTCTAATTATCTATGTCCTGTTTCAGTCAATTACTATCATCCTGATCCTCTGTCTAATCTAATTATCTATGTCCTGTTTCAGTCAATTACTATCATCCTGATCCTCTGTCTATTCTAAATTATCTATGTCCTGTTTCAGTCAATTACTATCTTCCTGATCCTCTGTCCATTCTAATTATCTATGTCCTGTTTCAGTCAATTACTGTCATCCTGATCCTCTGTCCATTCTAATTCTCCATGTCCTGTTTCAGTCAATTAATATCATCCTGATCCTCTGTCCATTCTAATTATCTATGTCCTGTTTCAGTCAATTACTGTCATCCTGATCCTCTGTCCATTCTAATTCTCCATGTCCTGTTTCAGTCAATTACAATCATCCTGATCCTCTGTCTATTCTAATTATCTATGTCCTGTTTCAGTCAATTACTATCATCCTGATCCTCTGTCTATTCTAATTATCTATGTCCTGTTTCAGTCAATTACTATCATCCTGATCCTCTGTCTATTCTAATTATCTATGTCCTGTTTCAGTCAATTACTATCATCCTGATCCTCTGTCCATTCTGATTCTCCATGTCCTGTTTCAGTCAATTAATATCATCCTGATCCTCTGTCCATTCTAATTATCTATGTCCTGTTTCAGTCAATTACTATCATCCTGATCCTCTGTCCATTCTAATTCTCCATGTCCTGTTTCAGTCAATTACAATCATCCTGATCCTCTGTCTATTCTAATTATCTATGTCCTGTTTCAGTCAATTACTATCATCCTGATCCTCTGTCTATTCTAATTATCTATGTCCTGTTTCAGTCAATTACTGTCATCCTGATCCTCTGTCCATTCTAATTCTCCATGTCCTGTTTCAGTCAATTAATATCATCCTGATCCTCTGTCTAATCTAATTATCTATGTCCTGTTTCAGTCAATTACTATCATCCTGATCCTCTGTCTATTCTAATTATCTATGTCCTGTTTCAGTCAATTACTATCATCCTGATCCTCTGTCTAATCTAATTATCTATGTCCTGTTTCAGTCAATTACTATCATCCTGATCCTCTGTCTATTCTAATTATCTATGTCCTGTTTCAGTCAATTACTATCATCCTGATCCTCTGTCTAATCTAATTATCTATGTCCTGTTTCAGTCAATTACTATCATCCTGATCCTCTGTCTCTTCTAATTATCTATGTCCTGTTTCAGTCAATTACTATCATCCTGATCCTCTGTCTATTCTAATTATCTATGTCCTGTTTCAGTCAATTACTATCATCCTGATCCTCTGTCTATTCTAATTATCTATGTCCTGTTTCAGTCAATTACTATCATCCTGATCCTCTGTCTATTCTAATTATCTATGTCCTGTTTCAGTCAATTACTATCATCCTGATCCTCTGTCTAATCTAATCATCTATGTCCTGTTTCAGTCAATTACTATCATCCTGATCCTCTTTCTATTCTAATTATCTATGTCCTGTTTCAGTCAATTACTATCATCCTGATCCTCTGTCCATTCTAATTATCTATGTCCTGTTTCAGTCAATTACTATCATCCTGATCCTCTGTCTATTCTAATTATCTATGTCCTGTTTCAGTCAATTACTATCATCCTGATCCTCTGTCTAATCTAATTATCTATGTCCTGTTTCAGTCAATTACTATCATCCTGATCCTCTTTCTATTCTAATTATCTATGTCCTGTTTCAGTCAATTACTATCATCCTGATCCTCTGTCTATTCTAATTATCTATGTCCTGTTTCAGTCAATTACTATCATCCTGATCCTCTGTCTATTCTAATTATCTATGTCCTGTTTCAGTCAATTACTATCATCCTGATCCTCTGTCTAATCTAATTATCTATGTCCTGTTTCAGTCAATTACTATCATCCTGATCCTCTGTCTATTCTAATTTTCTATGTCCTGTTTCAGTCAATTACTATCATCCTGATCCTCTGTCTAATCTAATTATCTATGTCCTGTTTCAGTCAATTACTATCATCCTGATCCTCTGTCTATTCTAATTATCTATGTCCTGTTTCAGTCAATTACTATCATCCTGATCCTCTGTCTAATCTAATTCTCTATGTCCTGTTTCAGTCAATTACTATCATCCTGATCCTCTGTCTCTTCTAATTATCTATGTCCTGTTTCAGTCAATTACTATCATCCTGATCCTCTGTCTATTCTAATTATCTATGTCCTGTTTCAGTCAATTACTATCATCCTGATCCTCTGTCTATTCTAATTATCTATGTCCTGTTTCAGTCAATTACTATCATCCTGATCCTCTGTCTATTCTAATTATCTATGTCCTGTTTCAGTCAATTACTATCATCCTGATCCTCTGTCTAATCTAATTATCTATGTCCTGTTTCAGTCAATTACTATCATCCTGATCCTCTTTCTATTCTAATTATCTATGTCCTGTTTCAGTCAATTACTATCATCCTGATCCTCTGTCTATTCTAATTATCTATGTCCTGTTTCAGTCAATTACTATCATCCTGATCCTCTGTCTATTCTAATTATCTATGTCCTGTTTCAGTCAATTAATATCATCCTGATCCTCTGTCTATTCTAATTATCTATGTCCAGTTTCAGTCAATAACTATCATCCTGATCCTCTGTCTATTCTAATTATCTATGTCCTGTTTCAGTCAATTACTATCATCCTGATCCTCTGTCCATTCTAATTATCTATGTCCTGTTTCAGTCAATTACAATCATCCTGATCCTCTGTCTATTCTAATTATCTATGTCCTGTTTCAGTCAATTACTATCATCCTGATCCTCTGTCCATTCTAATTATCTATGTCCTGTTTCAGTCAATTACAATCATCCTGATCCTCTGTCTATTCTAATTATCTATGTCCTGTTTCAGTCAATTACTATCATCCTGATCCTCTGTCCATTCTAATTATCTATGTCCTGTTTCAGTCAATTACTATCATCCTGATCCTCTGTCCATTCTAATTATCTATGTCCTGTTTCAGTCAATTACAATCATCCTGATCCTCTGTCTATTCTAATTATCTATGTCCTGTTTCAGTCAATTACTATCATCCTGATCCTCTGTCCATTCTAATTATCTATGTCCTGTTTCAGTCAATTAATATCATCCTGATCCTCTGTCTATTCTAATTATCAATGTCCTGTTTCAGTCAATTACTATCATCCTGATCCTCTGTCTATTCTAATTATCTATGTCCTGTTTCAGTCAATTAATATCATCCTGATCCTCTGTCCATTCTAATTATCTATGTCCTGTTTCAGTCAATTACTGTCATCCTGATCCTCTGTCTATTCTAATTATCTATGTCCTGTTTCAGTCAATTACTGTCATCCTGATCCTCTGTCTATTCTAAATTATCTATGTCCTGTTTCAGTCAATTAATATCATCCTGATCCTCTGTCTATTCTAATTATCTATGTCCTGTTTCAGTCAATTACTATCATCCTGATCCTCTGTCTATTCTAAATTATCTATGTCCTGTTTCAGTCAATTACTATCTTCCTGATCCTCTGTCCATTCTAATTATCTATGTCCTGTTTCAGTCAATTACTGTCATCCTGATCCTCTGTCCATTTTAATTCTCCATGTCCTGTTTCAGTCAATTAATATCATCCTGATCCTCTGTCTATTCTAATTATCTATGTCCTGTTTCAGTCAATTACTATCATCCTGATCCTCTGTCTATTCTAATTATCTATGTCCTGTTTCAGTCAATTAATATCATCCTGATCATCTGTCTATTCTAATTATCTATGTCCTGTTTCAGTCAATAACTATCATCCTGATCCTCTGTCTATTCTAATTATCTATGTCCTGTTTCAGTCAATTACTATCATCCTGATCCTCTGTCTAATCTAATTATCTATGTCCTGTTTCAGTCAATTACTATCATCCTGATCCTCTGTCTATTCTAATTATCTATGTCCTGTTTCAGTCAATTACCATCATCCTGATCCTCTGTCTAATCTAATTATCTATGTCCTGTTTCAGTCAATTACTATCATCCTGATCCTCTGTCTATTCTAATTATCTATGTCCTGTTTCAGTCAATTACTATCATCCTGATCCTCTGTCTAATCTAATTATCAATGTCCTGTTTCAGTCAATTACTATCATCCTGATCCTCTGTCTAATCTAATTATCTATGTCCTGTTTCAGTCAATTACTATCATCCTGATCCTCTTTCTATTCTAATTATCTATGTCCTGTTTCAGTCAATTACTATCATCCTGATCCTCTGTCTATTCTAATTATCTATGTCCTGTTTCAGTCAATTACTATCATCCTGATCCTCTGTCTATTCTAATTATCTATGTCCTGTTTCAGTCAATTAATATCATCCTGATCCTCTGTCTATTCTAATTATCTATGTCCTGTTTCAGTCAATAACTATCATCCTGATCCTCTGTCTATTCTAATTATCTATGTCCTGTTTCAGTCAATTACTATCATCCTGATCCTCTGTCCATTCTAATTATCTATGTCCTGTTTCAGTCAATTACAATCATCCTGATCCTCTGTCTATTCTAATTATCTATGTCCTGTTTCAGTCAATTACTATCATCCTGATCCTCTGTCCATTCTAATTATCTATGTCCTGTTTCAGTCAATTACAATCATCCTGATCCTCTGTCTATTCTAATTATCTATGTCCTGTTTCAGTCAATTACTATCATCCTGATCCTCTGTCCATTCTAATTATCTATGTCCTGTTTCAGTCAATTACTATCATCCTGATCCTCTGTCCATTCTAATTATCTATGTCCTGTTTCAGTCAATTACAATCATCCTGATCCTCTGTCTATTCTAATTATCTATGTCCTGTTTCAGTCAATTACTATCATCCTGATCCTCTGTCCATTCTAATTATCTATGTCCTGTTTCAGTCAATTAATATCATCCTGATCCTCTGTCTATTCTAATTATCAATGTCCTGTTTCAGTCAATTACTATCATCCTGATCCTCTGTCTATTCTAATTATCTATGTCCTGTTTCAGTCAATTAATATCATCCTGATCCTCTGTCCATTCTAATTATCTATGTCCTGTTTCAGTCAATTACTGTCATCCTGATCCTCTGTCTATTCTAATTATCTATGTCCTGTTTCAGTCAATTACTGTCATCCTGATCCTCTGTCTATTCTAAATTATCTATGTCCTGTTTCAGTCAATTAATATCATCCTGATCCTCTGTCTATTCTAATTATCTATGTCCTGTTTCAGTCAATTACTATCATCCTGATCCTCTGTCTATTCTAAATTATCTATGTCCTGTTTCAGTCAATTACTATCTTCCTGATCCTCTGTCCATTCTAATTATCTATGTCCTGTTTCAGTCAATTACTGTCATCCTGATCCTCTGTCCATTCTAATTCTCCATGTCCTGTTTCAGTCAATTAATATCATCCTGATCCTCTGTCTATTCTAATTATCTATGTCCTGTTTCAGTCAATTACTATCATCCTGATCCTCTGTCTATTCTAATTATCTATGTCCTGTTTCAGTCAATTAATATCATCCTGATCATCTGTCTATTCTAATTATCTATGTCCTGTTTCAGTCAATAACTATCATCCTGATCCTCTGTCTATTCTAATTATCTATGTTCTGTTTCAGTCAATTACTATCATCCTGATCCTCTGTCTAATCTAATTATCTATGTCCTGTTTCAGTCAATTACTATCATCCTGATCCTCTGTCTATTCTAATTATCTATGTCCTGTTTCAGTCAATTACCATCATCCTGATCCTCTGTCTAATCTAATTATCTATGTCCTGTTTCAGTCAATTACTATCATCCTGATCCTCTGTCTATTCTAATTATCTATGTCCTGTTTCAGTCAATTACTATCATCCTGATCCTCTGTCTAATCTAATTATCAATGTCCTGTTTCAGTCAATTACTATCATCCTGATCCTCTGTCTCTTCTAATTATCTATGTCCTGTTTCAGTCAATTACTATCATCCTGATCCTCTGTCTATTCTAATTATCTATGTCCTGTTTCAGTCAATTACTATCATCCTGATCCTCTGTCTATTCTAATTATCTATGTCCTGTTTCAGTCAATTACTATCATCCTGATCCTCTGTCTATTCTAATTATCTATGTCCTGTTTCAGTCAATTACTATCATCCTGATCCTCTGTCTAATCTAATTATCTATGTCCTGTTTCAGTCAATTACTATCATCCTGATCCTCTTTCTATTCTAATTATCTATGTCCTGTTTCAGTCAATTACTATCATCCTGATCCTCTGTCTATTCTAATTATCTATGTCCTGTTTCAGTCAATTACTATCATCCTGATCCTCTGTCTATTCTAATTATCTGTGTCCTGTTTCAGTCAATTAATATCATCCTGATCCTCTGTCTATTCTAATTATCTATGTCCTGTTTCAGTCAATAACTATCATCCTGATCCTCTGTCTATTCTAATTATCTATGTCCTGTTTCAGTCAATTACTATCATCCTGATCCTCTGTCCATTCTAATTATCTATGTCCTGTTTCAGTCAATTACAATCATCCTGATCCTCTGTCTATTCTAATTATCTATGTCCTGTTTCAGTCAATTACTATCATCCTGATCCTCTGTCCATTCTAATTATCTATGTCCTGTTTCAGTCAATTACAATCATCCTGATCCTCTGTCTATTCTAATTATCTATGTCCTGTTTCAGTCAATTACTATCATCCTGATCCTCTGTCCATTCTAATTATCTATGTCCTGTTTCATTCAATTACTATCATCCTGATCCTCTGTCCATTCTAATTATCTATGTCCTGTTTCAGTCAATTACAATCATCCTGATCCTCTGTCTATTCTAATTATCTATGTCCTGTTTCAGTCAATTACTATCATCCTGATCCTCTGTCCATTCTAATTATCTATGTCCTGTTTCAGTCAATTAATATCATCCTGATCCTCTGTCTATTCTAATTATCAATGTCCTGTTTCAGTCAATTACTATCATCCTGATCCTCTGTCTATTCTAATTATCTATGTCCTGTTTCAGTCAATTAATATCATCCTGATCCTCTGTCCATTCTAATTATCTATGTCCTGTTTCAGTCAATTACTGTCATCCTGATCCTCTGTCTATTCTAATTATCTGTGTCCTGTTTCAGTCAATCACTGTCATCCTGATCCTCTGTCTATTCTAAATTATCTATGTCCTGTTTCAGTCAATTAATATCATCCTGATCCTCTGTCTATTCTAATTATCTACGTCCTGTTTCAGTCAATTACTATCATCCTGATCCTCTGTCTATTCTAAATTATGTATGTCCTGTTTCAGTCAATTACTATCTTCCTGATCCTCTGTCCATTCTAATTATCTATGTCCTGTTTCAGTCAATTACTGTCATCCTGATCCTCTGTCCATTCTAATTCTCCATGTCCTGTTTCAGTCAATTAATATCATCCTGATCCTCTGTCCATTCTAATTATCTATGTCCTGTTTCAGTCAATTACTATCATCCTGATCCTCTGTCCATTCTAATTCTCCATGTCCTGTTTCAGTCAATTACAATCATCCTGATCCTCTGTCTATTCTAATTATCTATGTCCTGTTTCAGTCAATTACTATCATCCTGATCCTCTGTCTATTCTAATTATCTATGTCCTGTTTCAGTCAATTACTATCATCCTGATCCTCTGTCTATTCTAATTAATTATGTCCTGTTTCAGTCAATTACTATCATCCTGATCCTCTGTCCATTCTAATTCTCCATGTCCTGTTTCAGTCAATTAATATCATCCTGATCCTCTGTCCATTCTAATTATCTATGTCCTGTTTCAGTCAATTACTATCATCCTGATCCTCTGTCCATTCTAATTCTCCATGTCCTGTTTCAGTCAATTACAATCATCCTGATCCTCTGTCTATTCTAATTATCTATGTCCTGTTTCAGTCAATTACTATCATCCTTATCCTCTGTCTATTCTAATTATCTATGTCCTGTTTCAGTCAATTACTATCATCCTGATCCTCTGTCTATTCTAATTATCTATGTCCTGTTTCAGTCAATTACTATCATCCTGATCCTCTGTCTAATCTAATTATCTATGTCCTGTTTCAGTCAATTACTATCATCCTGATCCTCTGTCTAATCTAATTATCTATGTCCTGTTTCAGTCAATTACTATCATCCTGATCCTCTGTCTAATCTAATTATCTATGTCCTGTTTCAGTCAATTACTATCATCCTGATCCTCTGTCTCTTCTAATTATCTATGTCCTGTTTCAGTCAATTACTATCATCCTGATCCTCTGTCTATTCTAATTATCTATGTCCTGTTTCAGTCAATTACTATCATCCTGATCCTCTGTCTATTCTAATTATCTATGTCCTGTTTCAGTCAATTACTATCATCCTGATCCTCTGTCTATTCTAATTATCTATGTCCTGTTTCAGTCAATTACTATCATCCTGATCCTCTGTCTAATCTGATTATCTATGTCCTGTTTCAGTCAATTACTATCATCCTGATCCTCTTTCTATTCTAATTATCTATGTCCTGTTTCAGTCAATTACTATCATCCTGATCCTCTGTCTATTCTAATTATCTATGTCCTGTTTCAGTCAATTACTATCATCCTGATCCTCTGTCTATTCTAATTATCTATGTCCTGTTTCAGTCAATTAATATCATCCTGATCCTCTGTCTATTCTAATTATCTATGTCCTGTTTCAGTCAATAACTATCATCCTGATCCTCTGTCTATTCTAATTATCTATGTCCTGTTTCAGTCAATTACTATCATCCTGATCCTCTGTCCATTCTAATTATCTATGTCCTGTTTCAGTCAATTACAATCATCCTGATCCTCTGTCTATTCTAATTATCTATGTCCTGTTTCAGTCAATTACTATCATCCTGATCCTCTGTCCATTCTAATTATCGATGTCCTGTTTCAGTCAATTACAATCATCCTGATCCTCTGTCTATTCTAATTATCTATGTCCTGTTTCAGTCAATTACTATCATCCTGATCCTCTGTCCATTCTAATTATCTATGTCCTGTTTCAGTCAATTACTATCATCCTGATCCTCTGTCCATTCTAATTATCTATGTCCTGTTTCAGTCAATTACAATCATCCTGATCCTCTGTCTATTCTAATTATCTATGTCCTGTTTCAGTCAATTACTATCATCCTGATCCTCTGTCCATTCTAATTATCTATGTCCTGTTTCAGTCAATTAATATCATCCTGATCCTCTGTCTATTCTAATTATCAATGTCCTGTTTCAGTCAATTACTATCATCCTGATCCTCTGTCTATTCTAATCATCTATGTCCTGTTTCAGTCAATTAATATCATCCTGATCCTCTGTCCATTCTAATTATCTATGTCCTGTTTCAGTCAATTACTGTCATCCTGATCCTCTGTCTATTCTAATTATCTATGTCCTGTTTCTGTCAATTACTGTCATCCTGATCCTCTGTCTATTCTAAATTATCTATGTCCTGTTTCAGTCAATTAATATCATCCTGATCCTCTGTCTATTCTAATTATCTATGTCCTGTTTCAGTCAATTACTATCATCCTGATCCTCTGTCTATTCTAAATTATCTATGTCCTGTTTCAGTCAATTACTATCTTCCTGATCCTCTGTCCATTCTAATTATCTATGTCCTGTTTCAGTCAATTACTATCATCCTGATCCTCTGTCTATTCTAAATTATCTATGTCCTGTTTCAGTCAATTAATATCATCCTGATCCTCTGTCTATTCTAATTATCTATGTCCTGTTTCAGTCAATTACTATCATCCTGATCCTCTGTCTATTCTAAATTATCTATGTCCTGTTTCAGTCAATTAATATCATCCTGATCCTCTGTCTATTCTAATTATCTATGTCCAGTTTCAGTCAATTACTATCATCCTGATCCTCTGTCCATTCTAATTATCTATGTCCCGTTTCAGTCAATTACTATCATCCTGATCCTCTGTCCATTCTAAATCTCCATGTCCTGTTTCAGTCAATTACTATCATCCTGATCCTCTGTCTATTCTAATTATCTATGTCCTGTTTCAGTCAATTACTATCATCGTGATCCTCTGTCTATTCTAAATTATCTATGTCCTGTTTCAGTCAATTACTATCATCCTGATCCTCTGTCCATTCTAATTATCTATGTCCTGTTTCAGTCAATTACTATCATCCTGATCCTCTGTCCATTCTAATTATCTATGTCCTGTTTCAGTCAATTACTATCATCCTGATCCTCTGTCTATTCTAAATTATCTATGTCCTGTTTCAGTCAATTACTATCATCCCGATCCTCTGTCTAGTCTAAATTATCTATGTCCTGTTTCAGTCAATTACTATCATCCTGATCCTCTGTCCATTCTAATTATCTATGTACTGTTTCAGTCAATTACTATCATCCTGATCCTCTGTCTATTCTAAATTATCTATGTCCTGTTTCAGTCAATTAATATCATCCTGATCCTCTGTCCATTCTAATTCTCCATGTCCTGTTTCAGTCAATTACTATCATCATGATCCTCTGTCTATTCTAATTATCTATGTCCTGTTTCAGTCAATTAATATCATCCTGATCCTCTGTCTATTCTAATTATCTATGTCCTGTTTCAGTCAATTAATATCATCCTGATCCTCTGTCCATTCTAAATCTCCATGTCCTGTTTCAGTCAATTACAATCATCCTGATCCTCTGTCTATTCTAATTATATATGTCCTGTTTCAGTCAATTAATATCATCCTGATCCTCTGTCCATTCTAATTCTCCATGTCCTGTTTCAGTCAATTAATATCATCCTGATCCTCTGTCCATTCTAATTATCTATGTCCTGTTTCAGTCAATTATTATCATCCTGATCCTCTGTCCATTCTAATTCTCCATGTCCTGTTTCAGTCAATTACAATCATCCTGATCCTCTGTCTATTCTAATTATCTATGTCCTGTTTCAGTCAATTACTATCATCCTGATCCTCTGTCTATTCTAATTA
>NW_027140418.1:0-42570 GCF_036365525.1 Heterodontus francisci | reverse complement strand
TCTCTATCACTCTCTGACACTCTCTGACAACTCTCTCAGACACTCTCTGACACTCTCTATCACTCTCTATCACTCTCTATCACTCTCTGACACTCTCTGACACTCTCTATCACTCTCTGACACTCTCTGACACTCACTATCACTCTCTGACACTCTCAGACACTCTCTGACACTCTCTATCACTCTCTATCACTCTCTGACACTCTCTGCAACACTCTCTATCACTCTCTGACACTCTCTGACACTCTCAGACACTCTCTGACACTCTCTATCACTCTCTATCACTCTCTGACACTCTCAGACACTCTCTGACACTCTCTATCACTCTCTATCACTCTCTGACACTCTCTGACACTCTCTATCACTCTCTGACACTCTCTGACACTCTCTGACACTCTCTGACACTCTCTATCACTCTCTATCACTCTCTGACACTCTCTGACACTCTCTATCACTCTCTGACACTCTCTGACACTCTCTGACACTCTCTGACACTCTCTATCACTCTCTATCACTCTCTGACACTCTCTATCACTCTCTATCACTCTCTGACACTCTCTGACACTCTCTGACACTCTCTATCACTCTCTGACACTCTCTGACACTCTCTGACACTCTCTATCACTCTCTGACACTCTCTGACACTCTCAGACACTCTCTGACACTCTCTATCACTCTCTATCACTCTCTATCACTCTCTGACACTCTCTGACACTCTCTATCACTCTCTGACACTCTCTGACACTCACTATCACTCTCTGACACTCTCTGACACTCTCTGACACTCTCTATCACTCTCTATCACTCTCTGACACTCACTATCACTCTCTGACACTCTCTGACACTCTCTGACACTCTCTATCACTCTCTATCACTCTCTGACACTCTCTGACACTCTCTGACACTCTCTATCACTCTCTGACACTCTCTATCACTCTCTATCACTCTCTGACCCTCTCTGACACTCTCTGACACTCTCTATCACTCTCTATCACTCTCTGACACTCTCAGACACTCTCTATCACTCTCTGACACTCTCTGTCACTCTCTATCACTCTCTATCACTCTCTGACACTCTCTGACACTCTCTATCACTCTCTGACACTCTCTGACACTCTCTACACTCTCTGACACTCTCTGACACTCTCTGACACTCTCTATCACTCTCTAACACTCTCTGACACTCACTATCACTCTCTGACACTCTCTGACACTCTCTGACACTCTCTATCACTCTCTATCACTCTCTGACACTCTCTGACACTCTCAGACACTCACTATCACTCTCTGACACTCTCTATCACTCTCTATCACTCTCTGACACTCTCTGACACTCTCTGACACTCTCTATCACTCTCTGACACTCTCTGACACTCTCAGACACTCTCTGACACTCTCTATCACTCTCTACCACTCTCTGACACTCTCAGACACTCTCTATCACTCTCTGACACTCTCTGACACTCTCAGACTCTCTCTGACACTCACTATCACTCTCTGACACTCTCTATCACTCTCTATCACTCTCTGACACTCTCTGACACTCTCTGACACTCTCTATCACTCTCTGACACTCTCTGACACTCTCTGTCACTCTCTATCACTCTCTATCACTCTCTGACACTCTCTGACACTCTCTATCACTCTCTGACACTCTCTGACACTCTCAGACACTCTCTGACACTCTCTTCACTCTCTATCACTCTCTATCACTCTCTGACACTCTCTGACACTCTCAGACACTCTCTGACACTCTCTATCACTCTCTATCACTCTCTGACACTCTCAGACACTCTCTATCACTCTCTGACACTCTCTGACACTCTCAGACACTCTCTATCACTCTCTATCACTCTCTGACACTCTCAGACACTCACTATCACTCTCTGACACTCTCTGACACTCTCTATCACTCTCTATCACTCTCTGACACTCTCTGACACTCTCTGACACTCTCTGACACTCTCTGACACTCTCTATCACTCTCTATCACTCTCTGACACTCTCTGACACTCTCTATCACTCTCTGACACTCTCTGACACTTTCTATCACTCTCTATCACTCTCTGACACTCTCAGACACTCTCTATCACTCTCTGACCTCTCTGACACTCTCAGACACTCTCTGACACTCTCAGACACTCTCTATCACTCTCTGACACTCTCTGACACTCTCAGACACTCTCTGACACTCTCAGACACTCTCTGACACTCTCAGACACTCACTATCACTCTCTGACACGCTCTGACACTCTCTGACACTCTCTATCACTCTCTATCACTCTCTGACACTCTCTGACACTCTCAGACACTCACTATCACTCTCTGACACTCTCTATCACTCTCTATCACTCTCTGACACTCTCTGACACTCTCTGACACTCTCTATCACTCTCTGACACTCTCTGACACTCTCAGACACTCTCTGACACTCTCTATCACTCTCTATCACTCTCTGACACTCACTATCACTCTCTGACACTCTCTGACACTCTCTGACACTCTCTATCACTCTCTGACACTCTCTGACACTCTCAGACACTCACTATCACTCTCTGACACTCTCTATCACTCTCTATCACTCTCTTGACCCTCTCTGACACTCTCAGACACTCACTATCACTCTCTGACACTCTCTATCACTCTCTATCACTCTCTGACCCTCTCTGACACTCTCTGACACTCTCTATCACTCTCTGACACTCTCTGACACTCTCAGACACTCTCTGACACTCTCTATCACTCTCTATCACTCTCTATCACTCTCTGACACTCTCTGACACTCTCTATCACTCTCTGACACTCTCTGACACTCACTATCACTCTCTGACACTCTCAGACACTCTCTGACACTCTCTATCACTCTCTATCACTCTCTATCACTCTCTGACACTCTCTGACACTCTCTATCACTCTCTGACACTCTCTGACACTCTCAGACACTCTCTGACACTCTCTATCACTCTCTATCACTCTCTATCACTCTCTGACACTCTCTGACACTCTCTATCACTCTCTGACACTCTCTGACACTCACTATCACTCTCTGACACTCTCAGACACTCTCTGACACTCTCTATCACTCTCTATCACTCTCTGACACTCTCAGACACTCTCTATCACTCTCTGACACTCTCTGACACTCTCAGACACTCTCTGACACTCTCTATCACTCTCTATCACTCTCTGACACTCTCAGACACTCTCTGACACTCTCTATCACTCTCTATCACTCTCTGACACTCTCTGACACTCTCTATCACTCTCTGACACTCTCTGACACTCTCAGACACTCTCTGACACTCTCTATCGCTCTCTATCACTCTCTGACACTCTCAGACACTCTCTATCACTCTCTGACACTCTCTGACACTCTCAGACACTCTCTGACACTCTCTATCACTCTCTATCACTCTCTGACACTCTCTATCACTCTCTATCACTCTCTGACACTCTCAGACACTCTCTGACACTCTCTATCACTCTCTATCACTCTCTGACACTCTCTGACACTCTCTATCACTCTCTGACACTCTCTGACACTCTCTGACACTCTCTGACACTCTCTATCACTCTCTATCACTCTCTATCACTCTCTGACACTCTCTGACACTCTCTATCACTCTCTGACACTCTCTGACACTCCACTATCACTCTCTGACACTCTCTGACACTCTCTGACACTCTCTATCACTCTCTACTCACTCTCTGACACTCACTATCACTCTCTGACACTCTCTGACACTCTCTGACACTCTCTATCACTCTCTATCACTCTCTGACACTCTCTGACACTCTCAGACACTCACTATCACTCTCTGACACTCTCTATCACTCTCTATCACTCTCTGACCCTCTCTGACACTCTCTGACACTCTCTATCACTCTCTGACACTCTCTGACACTCTCAGACACTCACTATCACTCTCTGACACTCTCTATCACTCTCTATCACTCTCTATCACTCTCTGACACTCTCTGACACTCTCTATCACTCTCTGACACTCTCTGACACTCACTATCACTCTCTGACACTCTCTGACACTCTCTGACACTCTCTATCACTCTCTATCACTCTCTGACACTCACTATCACTCTCTGACACTCTCTGACACTCTCTGACACTCTCTATCACTCTCTATCACTCTCTGACACTCTCTGACACTCTCAGACACTCACTATCACTCTCTGACACTCTCTATCACTCTCTATCACTCTCTGACACTCTCTGACACTCTCTGACACTCTCTATCACTCTCTGACACTCTCTGACACTCTCAGACACTCTCTGACACTCTCTATCACTCTCTACCACTCTCTGACACTCTCAGACACTCTCTATCACTCTCTGACACTCTCTGACACTCTCAGACTCTCTCTGACACTCACTATCACTCTCTGACACTCTCTATCACTCTCTATCACTCTCTGACACTCTCTGACACTCTCTGACACTCTCTATCACTCTCTGACACTCTCTGACACTCTCTGTCACTCTCTATCACTCTCTATCACTCTCTGACACTCTCAGACACTCTCTATCACTCTCTGACACTCTCTGACACTCTCAGACACTCTCTGACACTCTCTATCACTCTCTATCACTCTCTATCACTCTCTGACACTCTCTGACACTCTCAGACACTCTCTGACACTCTCTATCACTCTCTATCACTCTCTGACACTCTCAGACACTCTCTATCACTCTCTGACACTCTCTGACACTCTCAGACACTCTCTATCACTCTCTATCACTCTCTGACACTCTCAGACACTCACTATCACTCTCTGACACTCTCTGACACTCTCTATCACTCTCTATCACTCTCTGACACTCTCTGACACTCTCTGACACTCTCTGACACTCTCTGACACTCTCTATCACTCTCTATCACTCTCTGACACTCTCTGACACTCTCTATCACTCTCTGACACTCTCTGACACTTTCTATCACTCTCTATCACTCTCTGACACTCTCAGACACTCTCTATCACTCTCTGACACTCTCTGACACTCTCAGACACTCTCTGACACTCTCAGACACTCTCTATCACTCTCTGACACTCTCTGACACTCTCAGACACTCTCTGACACTCTCAGACACTCTCTGACACTCTCAGACACTCACTATCACTCTCTGACACGCTCTGACACTCTCAGACAACTCTCTGACACTCTCTATCACTCTCTACCACTCTCTGACACTCTCAGACACTCTCTATCACTCTCTGACACTCTCTGACACTCTCAGACTCTCTCTGACACTCACTATCACTCTCTGACACTCTCTATCACTCTCTATCACTCTCTGACACTCTCTGACACTCTCTGACACTCTCTATCACTCTCTGACACTCTCTGACACTCTCTGACACTCTCTATCACTCTCTATCACTCTCTGACACTCTCAGACACTCTCTATCACTCTCTGACACTCTCTGACACTCTCAGACACTCTCTGACACTCTCTATCACTCTCTATCACTCTCTATCACTCTCTGACACTCTCTGACACTCTCAGACACTCTCTGACACTCTCTATCACTCTCTATCACTCTCTGACACTCTCAGACACTCTCTATCACTCTCTGACACTCTCTGACACTCTCAGACACTCTCTATCACTCTCTATCACTCTCTGACACTCTCAGACACTCACTATCACTCTCTGACACTCTCTGACACTCTCTATCACTCTCTATCACTCTCTGACACTCTCTGACACTCTCTGACACTCTCTGACACTCTCTGACACTCTCTATCACTCTCTATCACTCTCTGACACTCTCTGACACTCTCTATCACTCTCTGACACTCTCTGACACTTTCTATCACTCTCTATCACTCTCTGACACTCTCAGACACTCTCTATCACTCTCTGACACTCTCTGACACTCTCAGACACTCTCTGACACTCTCAGACACTCTCTATCACTCTCTGACACTCTCTGACACTCTCAGACACTCTCTGACACTCTCAGACACTCTCTGACACTCTCAGACACTCACTATCACTCTCTGACACGCTCTGACACTCTCTGACACTCTCTATCACTCTCTATCACTCTCTGACACTCTCTGACACTCTCAGACACTCACTATCACTCTCTGACACTCTCTATCACTCTCTATCACTCTCTGACACTCTCTGACACTCTCTGACACTCTCTATCACTCTCTGACACTCTCTGACACTCTCAGACACTCTCTGACACTCTCTATCACTCTCTATCACTCTCTGACACTCTCAGACACTCTCTATCACTCTCAGACACTCTCTGACACTCTCTGACACTCTCTATCACTCTCTATCACTCTCTGACACTCTCTGACACTCTCTGACACTCTCTATCACTCTCTGACACTCTCTGACACTCTCAGACACTCTCTGACACTCTCTATCACTCTCTATCACTCTCTGACACTCTCAGACACTCTCTATCACTCTCTGACACTCTCTGACACTCTCAGACACTCTCTGACACTCTCTATCACTCTCTGACACTCTCTATCACTCTCTATCACTCTCTGACACTCTCTGACACTCTCTGACACTCTCTATCACTCTCTGACACTCTCTGACACTCTCAGACACTCTCTGTCACTCTCTATCACTCTCTATCACTCTCTGACACTCTCAGACACTCTCTATCACTCTCTGACACTCTCTGACACTCTCAGACACTCTCTGACACTCTCTATCACTCTCTATCACTCTCTATCACTCTCTGACACTCTCTGACACTCTCTATCACTCTCTGACACTCTCTGACACTCACTATCACTCTCTGACACTCTCAGACACTCTCTGACACTCTCTATCACTCTCTATCACTCTCTGACACTCTCAGACACTCTCTATCACTCTCTGACACTCTCTGACACTCTCAGACACTCTCTGACACTCTCTATCACTCTCTATCACTCTCTGACACTCTCAGACACTCTCTGACACTCTCTATCACTCTCTATCACTCTCTGACACTCTCTGACACTCTCTATCACTCTCTGACACTCTCTGACACTCTCTATCACTCTCTATCACTCTCTATCACTCTCTGACACTCTCTGACACTCTCTATCACTCTCTGACACTCTCTGACACTCACTATCACTCTCTGACACTCTCTGACACTCTCTGACACTCTCTATTACTCTCTATCACTCTCTGACACTCTCTGACACTCTCAGACACTCACTATCACTCTCTGACACTCTCTATCACTCTCTATCACTCTCTGACCCTCTCTGACACTCTCTGACACTCTCTATCACTCTCTGACACTCTCTGACACTCTCTGACACTCTCTGACACTCTCTATCACTCTCTGACACTCTCTGACACTCTCTGACACTCTCTATCACTCTCTGACACTCTCTGACACTCTCAGACACTCTCTGTCACTCTCTATCACTCTCTATCACTCTCTGACACTCTCAGACACTCTCTATCACTCTCTGACACTCTCTGACACTCTCAGACACTCTCTGACACTCTCTATCACTCTCTATCACTCTCTATCACTCTCTGACACTCTCTGACACTCTCTATCACTCTCTGACACTCTCTGACACTCACTATCACTCTCTGACACTCTCAGACACTCTCTGACACTCTCTATCACTCTCTATCACTCTCTGACACTCTCAGACACTCTCTATCACTCTCTGACACTCTCTGACACTCTCAGACACTCTCTGACACTCTCTATCACTCTCTATCACTCTCTGACACTCTCAGACACTCTCTGACACTCTCTATCACTCTCTATCACTCTCTGACACTCTCTGACACTCTCTATCACTCTCTGACACTCTCTGACACTCTCTGACACTCTCTGACACTCTCTATCACTCTCTATCACTCTCTATCACTCTCTGACACTCTCTGACACTCTCTATCACTCTCTGACACTCTCTGACACTCACTATCACTCTCTGACACTCTCTGACACTCTCTGACACTCTCTATCACTCTCTATCACTCTCTGACACTCACTATCACTCTCTGACACTCTCTGACACTCTCTGACACTCTCTATCACTCTCTGACACTCTCTGACACTCTCAGACACTCACTATCACTCTCTGACACTCTCTATCACTCTCTATCACTCTCTGACCCTCTCTGACACTCTCTGACACTCTCTATCACTCTCTGACACTCTCTGACACTCTCAGACACTCTCTGACACTCTCTATCACTCTCTATCACTCTCTATCACTCTCTGACACTCTCTGACACTCTCTATCACTCTCTGACACTCTCTGACACTCACTATCACTCTCTGACACTCTCAGACACTCTCTGACACTCTCTATCACTCTCTATCACTCTCTATCACTCTCTGACACTCTCTGACACTCTCTATCACTCTCTGACACTCTCTGACACTCTCAGACACTCTCTGACACTCTCTATCACTCTCTATCACTCTCTATCACTCTCTGACACTCTCTGACACTCTCTATCACTCTCTGACACTCTCTGACACTCACTATCACTCTCTGACACTCTCAGACACTCTCTGACACTCTCTATCACTCTCTATCACTCTCTGACACTCTCAGACACTCTCTATCACTCTCTGACACTCTCTGACACTCTCAGACACTCTCTGACACTCTCTATCACTCTCTATCACTCTCTGACACTCTCAGACACTCTCTGACACTCTCTATCACTCTCTATCACTCTCTGACACTCTCTGACACTCTCTATCACTCTCTGACACTCTCTGACACTCTCAGACACTCTCTGACACTCTCTATCGCTCTCTATCACTCTCTGACACTCTCAGACACTCTCTATCACTCTCTGACACTCTCTGACACTCTCAGACACTCTCTGACACTCTCTATCACTCTCTATCACTCTCTGACACTCTCTATCACTCTCTATCACTCTCTGACACTCTCAGACACTCTCTGACACTCTCTATCACTCTCTATCACTCTCTGACACTCTCTGACACTCTCTATCACTCTCTGACACTCTCTGACACTCTCTGACACTCTCTGACACTCTCTATCACTCTCTATCACTCTCTATCACTCTCTGACACTCTCTGACACTCTCTATCACTCTCTGACACTCTCTGACACTCACTATCACTCTCTGACACTCTCTGACACTCTCTGACACTCTCTATCACTCTCTATCACTCTCTGACACTCACTATCACTCTCTGACACTCTCTGACACTCTCTGACACTCTCTATCACTCTCTATCACTCTCTGACACTCTCTGACACTCTCAGACACTCACTATCACTCTCTGACACTCTCTATCACTCTCTATCACTCTCTGACCCTCTCTGACACTCTCTGACACTCTCTATCACTCTCTGACACTCTCTGACACTCTCAGACACTCTCTGACACTCTCTATCACTCTCTATCACTCTCTATCACTCTCTGACACTCTCTGACACTCTCTATCACTCTCTGACACTCTCTGACACTCACTATCACTCTCTGACACTCTCAGACACTCTCTGACACTCTCTATCACTCTCTATCACTCTCTGACACTCTCAGACACTCTCTATCACTCTCTGACACTCTCTGACACTCTCAGACACTCTCTGACACTCTCTATCACTCTCTATCACTCTCTGACACTCTCAGACACTCTCTGACACTCTCTATCACTCTCTATCACTCTCTGACACTCTCTGACACTCTCTATCACTCTCTGACACTCTCTGACACTCTCAGACACTCTCTGACACTCTCTATCGCTCTCTATCACTCTCTGACACTCTCAGACACTCTCTATCACTCTCTGACACTCTCTGACACTCTCAGACACTCTCTGACACTCTCTATCACTCTCTATCACTCTCTGACACTCTCAGACACTCTCTGACACTCTCTATCACTCTCTATCACTCTCTAACACTCTCTGACACTCTCAGACACTCTCTGAGCCTCTCTGAAACTCTCTATCACTCTCTGACACTCTCTGACACTCTCTATCACTCTCTGACACTCTCTGACACTCTCTGACACTCTCTATCACTCTCTATCACTCTCTGACACTCTCTGACACTCTCTATCACTCTCTGACACTCTCTGACACTCTCTATCACTCTCTATCACTCTCTGACACTCTCAGACACTCTCTATCACTCTCTGACACTCTCTGACACTCTCAGACACTCTCTGACACTCTCTATCACTCTCTGACACTCTCTGACACTCTCTATCACTCTCTGACTCTCTCAGACACTCTCTGACACTCTCTATCCCTCTCTATCACTCTCTGACACTCTCAGACACTCTCTATCACTCTCTGAAACTCTCTGACACTCTCAGACACTCTCTGACACTCTCTATCACTCTCTATCACTCTCTGACACTCTCAGACACTCTCTGACACTCTCTATCACTCTCTATCACTCTCTGACACTCTCTGACGCTCTCAGACACTCACAATCAATCTCTGACATTCTCTGACACTCTCTGACACTCTCTATCACTCTCTATCAATCTCTGACACTCTCAGACGCTCTCTGACACTCTCTGAAACTCTCTATCACTCTCTATCACTCTCTGACACTCTCTGACACTCTCTATCACTCTCTGACACTCTCAGACACTCTCTGACACTCTCTGACACTCTCTATCACTCTCTATCACTCTCTTAGACTCTCTGACACTCTCTATCACTCTCTGACACTCTCTGACACTCTCTATCACTCTCTATCACTCTCTATCACTCTCTGACACTCTCAGACACTCTCTGACACTCTCTGAAACTCTCGATCACTCTCTATCACTCTCTGACACTCTCTGACACTCTCTGACACTCAGTATCACTCTCTGACACTCTCCGCCACTCTCTATCACTCTCTATCACTCTCTGACACTCTCTGACACTCTCTATCACTCTCTATCACTCTCTGACACTCTCTATCACTCTCTGACACTCTCTGACACTCTCCATCACTCTCTATCACTCTCTGACACTCTCTGAAACTCTCTATCACTCTCTATCACTCTCTGACACTCTCTGACACTCTCTATCACTCTCTGACACTCTCTGACACTCTCTATCACTCTCTGACACTCTCTGACACTCTCAGACACACTCTATCACTCTCTGTCACTCTCTGACACTCTCAGACACTCACTATCACTCTCTGACACTCTCTGACACTCTCTGACACTCACTATCACTCTCTATCACTCTCTATCACTCTCTGACACTCTCTGACACTCTCAGACACACTCTATCACTCTCTATCACTCTCTGACACTCTCTGACACTCTCAGACACTCACTATCACTCTCTGACACTCTCTGACACTCTCTGACACTCACTATCACTCTCTATCACTCTCTATCACTCTCTGACACTCTCAGAAACTCTCTATCACTCTCTGACACTCTCTGACACTCTCTGACACTCTCATACACTCTCTGACACTCACTATCACTCTCTGACACTCTCTGACACTCTCATACACTCTCTGACACTCTCTATCACTCTCTATCACTCTCTGACACTCTCAGACACTCACTGTCACTCTCTGACACTCTCTGACACTCTCTGACACTCTCTATCACTCTGTATCACTCTCTGACACTCTCTGACACTCTCTGACACTCTCTATCACTCTCTATCACTCTCTGTCACTCTCTGACACTCTCAGACACTCACTATCACTCTCTGACACTCTCTGACTCTCTCTGACACTCTCTATCACTCTCTGACACTCTCTGACACACTCAGACACTCACTATCACTCTCTGACACTTTCTGACACTCTCTGACACTCTCTGTCACTCGCTATCACTCTCTGACACTCTCTGACACTCTCAGACACTCACTATCACTCTCTGACACGCTCTGACACTCTCTGACACTCTCTATCACTCTCTATCACTCTCTGACACTCTCTGACACTCTCAGACACTCTCTGACACTCTCAGACACTCACTATCACTCTCTGACACGCTCTGACACTCTCTGACACTCTCAGACACTCACTATCACTCTCTGACACTCTCTGACACTCTCTGACACTCTCTGACACTCTCTATCACTCTGTGACACTCTCTGACACTCTCAGACACTCTCTGACACTCTCTGACACTCTCTATCACTCTCTATCACTCTCTGACACTCTCAGACACTCTCTATCACTCTCTGACACTCTCTGACACTCTCTATCACTCTCTGACACTCTCTGACACTCTCTGACACTCTCTATCACTCTCTGACACTCTCTGACACTCTCAGACACTCTCTGACACTCTCTATCACTCTCTATCACTCTCTGACACTCTCAGAAACTCTCTGTCACTCTCTGACACTCTCTGACACTCTCTGACACTCTCATACACTCTCTGACACTCACTATCACTCTCTGACACTCTCTGACACTCTCATACACTCTCTGACACTCTCTATCACTCTCTATCACTCTCTGACACTCTCAGACACTCACTATCACTCTCTGACACTCTCTGACACTCTCTGACACTCTCTATCACTCTGTATCACTCTCTGACACTCTCTGACACTCTCTGACACTATCTATCACTCTCTATCACTCTCTGTCACTCTCTGACACTCTCAGACACTCACTATCACTCTCTGACACTCTCTGACTCTCTCTGACACTCTCTATCACTCTCTATCACTCTCTGACACTCTCTGACACACTCAGACACTCACTATCACTCTCTGACACGCTCTGACACTCTCTGACACTCTCTATCACTCTCTATCACTCTCTGACACTCTCTGACACTCTCAGACACTCACTATCACTCTCTGACACTCTCTATCACTCTCTATCACTCTCTGACACTCTCTGACACTCTCTGACACTCTCTATCACTCTCTGACACTCTCTGACACTCTCAGACACTCTCTGACACTCTCTATCACTCTCTATCACTCTCTGACACTCTCAGACACTCTCTATCACTCTCTGACACTCTCTGACACTCTCAGACACTCTCTGACACTCTCTATCACTCTCTATCACTCTCTGACACTCTCAGACACTCACTATCACTCTCTGACACTCTCTGACACTCTCTGACACTCTCTATCACTCTCTATCACTCTCTGACACTCTCTGACACTCTCTGACACTCTCTGACACTCTCTATAACTCTCTGACACTCTCTGACACTCTCTATCACTCTCTGACACTCTCTGACACTCTCTGACACTCTCTATCACTCTCTATCACTCTCTGACACTCTCTGACACTCTCTATCACTCTCTGACACTCTCTGACACTTTCTATCACTCTCTATCACTCTCTGACACTCTCAGACACTCTCTATCACTCTCTGACACTCTCTGACACTCTCAGACACTCTCTGACACTCTCAGACACTCTCTATCACTCTCTGACACTCTCTGACACTCTCAGACACTCTCTGACACTCTCAGACACTCTCTGACAGTCTCAGACACTCACTATCACTCTCTGACACGCTCTGACACTCTCTGACACTCTCTATCACTCTCTATCACTCTCTGACACTCTCTGACACTCTCAGACACTCACTATCACTCTCTGACACTCTCTATCACTCTCTATCACTCTCTGACACTCTCTGACACTCTCTGACACTCTCTATCACTCTCTGACACTCTCTGACACTCTCTGACACTCTCAGACACTCTCTATCACTCTCTGACACTCTCTGACACTCTCAGACACTCTCTGACACTCACTATCACTCTCTGACACTCTCTATCACTCTCTATCACTCTCTGACACTCTCTGACACTCTCTGACACTCTCTATCACTCTCTGACACTCTCTGACACTCTCAGACACTCTCTGTCACTCTCTATCACTCTCTATCACTCTCTGACACTCTCAGACACTCTCTATCACTCTCTGACACTCTCTGACACTCTCAGACACTCTCTGACACTCTCTATCACTCTCTATCACTCTCTATCACTCTCTGACACTCTCTGACACTCTCTATCACTCTCTGACACTCTCTGACACTCACTATCACTCTCTGACACTCTCAGACACTCTCTGACACTCTCTATCACTCTCTATCACTCTCTGACACTCTCTGACACTCTCTGACACTCTCTATCACTCTCTGACACTCTCTGACACTCTCAGACACTCTCTGACACTCTCTATCACTCTCTATCACTCTCTGACACTCTCAGACACTCTCTATCACTCTCTGACACTCTCTGACACTCTCAGACACTCTCTGACACTCACTATCACTCTCTGACACTCTCTATCACTCTCTATCACTCTCTGACACTCTCTGACACTCTCTGACACTCTCTATCACTCTCTGACACTCTCTGACACTCTCAGACACTCTCTGTCACTCTCTATCACTCTCTATCACTCTCTGACACTCTCAGACACTCTCTATCACTCTCTGACACTCTCTGACACTCTCAGACACTCTCTGACACTCTCTATCACTCTCTATCACTCTCTATCACTCTCTGACACTCTCTGACACTCTCTATCACTCTCTGACACTCTCTGACACTCACTATCACTCTCTGACACTCTCAGACACTCTCTGACACTCTCTATCACTCTCTATCACTCTCTGACACTCTCAGACACTCTCTATCACTCTCTGACACTCTCTGACACTCTCAGACACTCTCTGACACTCTCTATCACTCTCTATCACTCTCTGACACTCTCAGACACTCTCTGACACTCTCTATCACTCTCTATCACTCTCTGACAGTCTCTGACACTCTCTATCACTCTCTGACACTCTCTGACACTCTCTGACACTCTCTATCACTCTCTATCACTCTCTATCACTCTCTGACACTCTCTGACACTCTCTATCACTCTCTGACACTCTCTGACACTCACTATCACTCTCTGACACTCTCTGACACTCTCTATCACTCTCTATCACTCTCTGACACTCTCTGACACTCTCTGACACTATCTATCACTCTCTATCACTCTCTGTCACTCTCTGACACTCTCAGACACTCACTATCACTCTCTGACACTCTCTGACTCTCTCTGACACTCTCTATCACTCTCTATCACTCTCTGACACTCTCTGACACACTCAGACACTCACTATCACTCTCTGACACTTCTGACACTCTCTGACACTCTCTATCACTCTCTATCACTCTCTGACACTCTCTGACACTCTCAGACACTCACTATCACTCTCTGACACGCTCTGACACTCTCTGACACTCTCTATCACTCTCTATCACTCTCTGACACTCTCTGACACTCTCAGACACTCACTATCACTCTCTGACACTCTCTATCACTCTCTATCACTCTCTGACACTCTCTGACACTCTCTATCACTCTCTGACACTCTCTGACACTCTCAGACACTCTCTGACACTCTCTATCACTCTCTATCACTCTCTGACACTCTCAGACACTCTCTATCACTCTCTGACACTCTCTGACACTCTCAGACACTCTCTGACACTCTCTATCACTCTCTATCACTCTCTGACACTCTCAGACACTCACTATCACTCTCTGACACTCTCTGACACTCTCTGACACTCTCTATCACTCTCTATCACTCTCTGACACTCTCTGACACTCTCTGACACTCTCTATAACTCTCTGACACTCTCTGACACTCTCTATCACTCTCTGACACTCTCTGACACTCTCTGACACTCTCTATCACTCTCTATCACTCTCTGACACTCTCTGACACTCTCTATCACTCTCTGACACTCTCTGACACTTTCTATCACCCTCTATCACTCTCTGACACTCTCAGACACTCTCTATCACTCTCTGACACTCTCTGACACTCTCAGACACTCTCTGACACTCTCAGACACTCTCTATCACTCTCTGACACTCTCTATCACTCTCAGACACTCACTATCACTCTCTGACACGCTCTGACACTCTCTGACACTCTCTATCACTCTCTATCACTCTCTGACACTCTCTGACACTCTCAGACACTCACTATCACTCTCTGACACTCTCTATCACTCTCTATCACTCTCTGACACTCTCTGACACTCTCTATCACTCTCTGACACTCTCTGACACTCTCAGACACTCTCTGACACTCTCTATCACTCTCTATCACTCTCTGACACTCTCAGACACTCTCTATCACTCTCTGACACTCTCTGACACTCTCAGACACTCTCTGACACTCTCTATCACTCTCTATCACTCTCTGACACTCTCAGACACTCACTATCACTCTCTGACACTCTCTGACACTCTCTGACACTCTCTATCACTCTCTATCACTCTCTGACACTCTCTGACACTCTCTGACACTCTCTGACACTCTCTGACACTCTCTATCACTCTCTATCACTCTCTGACACTCTCTGACACTCTCTATCACTCTCTGACACTCTCTGACACTTTCTATCACCCTCTATCACTCTCTGACACTCTCAGACACTCTCTATCACTCTCTGACACTCTCTGACACTCTCAGACACTCTCTGACACTCTCAGACACTCTCTATCACTCTCTGACACTCTCTGACACTCTCAGACACTCTCTGACACTCTCAGACACTCTCTGACAGTCTCAGACAATCACTATCACTCTCTGACACGCTCTGACACTCTCTGACACTCTCTATCACTCTCTATCACTCTCTGACACTCTCTGACACTCTCAGACACTCACTATCACTCTCTGACACTCTCTATCACTCTCTATCACTCTCTGACACTCTCTGACACTCTCTGACACTCTCTATCACTCTCTGACACTCTCTGACACTCTCAGACACTCTCTGACACTCTCTATCACTCTCTATCACTCTCTGAAACTCTCAGACACTCTCTATCACTCTCTGACACTCTCTGACACTCTCAGACACTCTCTGACACTCACTATCACTCTCTGACACTCTCTATCACTCTCTATCACTCTCTGACACTCTCTGACACTCTCTGACACTCTCTATCACTCTCTGACACTCTCTGACACTCTCAGACACTCTCTGTCACTCTCTATCACTCTCTATCACTCTCTGACACTCTCAGACACTCTCTATCACTCTCTGACACTCTCTGACACTCTCAGACACTCTCTGACACTCTCTATCACTCTCTATCACTCTCTATCACTCTCTGACACTCTCTGACACTCTCTATCACTCTCTGACACTCTCTGACACTCACTATCACTCTCTGACACTCTCAGACACTCTCTGACACTCTCTATCACTCTCTATCACTCTCTGACACTCTCAGACACTCTCTATCACTCTCTGACACTCTCTGACACTCTCAGACACTCTCTGACACTCTCTATCACTCTCTGACACTCTCTGACACTCTCAGACACTCTCTGACACTCTCTATCACTCTCTATCACTCTCTGACACTCTCAGACACTCTCTGACACTCTCTATCACTCTCTATCACTCTCTGACACTCTCTGACACTCTCTATCACTCTCTGACACTCTCTGACACTCTCTATCACTCTCTATCACTCTCTATCACTCTCTGACACTCTCTGACACTCTCTATCACTCTCTGACACTCTCTGACACTCACTATCACTCTCTGACACTCTCTGACACTCTCTGACACTCTCTGACACTCTCTATCACTCTCTATCACTCTCTGACACTCTCAGACACTCTCTGACACTCTCTATCACTCTCTATCACTCTCTATCACTCTCTGACACTCTCAGACACTCTCTGAGCCTCTCTGAAACTCTCTATCACTCTCTGACACTCTCTGACACTCTCTATCACTCTCTGACACTCTCTGACACTCTCTGACACTCTCTATCACTCTCTATCACTCTCTGACACTCTCTGACACTCTCTATCACTCTCTGACACTCTCTGACACTCTCTATCACTCTCTATCACTCTCTGACACTCTCAGACACTCTCTATCACTCTCTGACACTCTCTGACACTCTCAGACACTCTCTGACACTCTCTATCACTCTCTGACACTCTCTGACACTCTCTATCACTCTCTGACTCTCTCAGACACTCTCTGACACTCTCTATCCCTCTCTATCACTCTCTGACACTCTCAGACACTCTCTATCACTCTCTGAAACTCTCTGACACTCTCAGACACTCTCTGACACTCTCTATCACTCTCTATCACTATCTGACACTCTCAGACACTCTCTGACACTCTCTATCACTCTCTATCACTCTCTGACACTCTCTGACGCTCTCAGACACTCACAATCAATCTCTGACATTCTCTGACACTCTCTGACACTCTCTATCACTCTCTATCAATCTCTGACACTCTCAGACATTCTCTGACACTCTCTGAAACTCTCTATCACTCTCTATCACTCTCTGACACTCTCTGACACTCTCTATCACTCTCTGACACTCTCAGACACTCTCTGACACTCTCTGACACTCTCTATCACTCTCTTAGACTCTCTGACACTCTCTATCACTCTCTGACACTCTCTGACACTCTCTATCACTCTCTATCACTCTCTATCACTCTCTGACACTCTCAGACACTCTCTGACACTCTCTGAAACACTCGATCACTCTCTATCACTCTCTGACACTCTCTGACACTCTCTGACACTCACTATCACTCTCTGACACTCTCCGACACTCTCTATCACTCTCTATCACTCTCTGACACTCTCTGACACTCTCTATCACTCTCTATCACTCTCTGACACTCTCTATCACTCTCTGACACTCTCTGACACTCTCCATCACTCTCTATCACTCTCTGACACTCTCTGAAACTCTCTATCACTCTCTATCACTCTCTGACACTCTCTGACACTCTCTATCACTCTCTGACACTCTCTGACACTCTCTATCACTCTCTGACACTCTCTGACACTCTCTATCACTCTCTGACACTCTCTGACACTCTCAGACACACTCTATCACTCTCTGTCACTCTCTGACACTCTCAGACACTCACTATCACTCTCTGACACTCTCTGACACTCTCTGACACTCACTATCACTCTCTATCACTCTCTATCACTCTCTGACACTCTCTGACACTCTCAGACACACTCTATCACTCTCTATCACTCTCTGACACTCTCTGACACTCTCAGACACTCACTATCACTCTCTGACACTCTCTGACACTCTCTGACACTCACTATCACTCTCTATCACTCTCTATCACTCTCTGACACTCTCTGACACTCTCAGACACACTCTATCACTCTCTATCACTCTCTGACACTCTCTGACACTCTCAGACACTCACTATCACTCTCTGTCACTCTCAGACACTCTCTGACACTCTATATCACTCTCTATCACTCTCTGACACTCTCAGACACTCACTATCACTCTCTGACACTCTCTGACACTCTCTGACACTCACTATCACTCTCTATCACTCTCTATCACTCTCTGACACTCTCTGACACTCTCAGACACACTCTATCACTCTCTATCACTCTCTGACACTCTCTGACACTCTCAGACACTCACTATCACTCTCTGTCACTCTCAGACACTCTCTGACACTCTATATCACTCTCTATCACTCTCTGACACTCTCAGACACTCACTATCACTCTCTGACACTCTCTGACACTCTCTGACACTCACTATCACTCTCTATCACTCTCTATCACTCTCTGACACTCTCTGACACTCTCAGACTCACTCTATCACACTCTGTCACTCTCTGACACTCTCTGACACTCTCAGACACTCACTATCACTCTCTGTCACTCTCAGACACTCTCTGACACTCTCTATGACTCTCTATCACTCTCTGACACTCTCTGACACTCTCAGACACTCTCTGACACTCTCTATCACTCTCTATCACTCTCTGACACTCTCAGACACTCTCTATCACTCTCTGACACTCTCTGACACTCTCAGACACTCTCTGACACTCACTATCACTCTCTGACACTCTCTATCACTCTCTATCACTCTCTGACACTCTCTGACACTCTCTGACACTCTCTATCACTCTCTGACACTCTCTGACACTCTCAGACACTCTCTGTCACTCTCTATCACTCTCTATCACTCTCTGACACTCTCAGACACTCTCTATCACTCTCTGACACTCTCTGACACTCTCAGACACTCTCTGACACTCTCTATCACTCTCTATCACTCTCTATCACTCTCTGACACTCTCTGACACTCTCTATCACTCTCTGACACTCTCTGACACTCACTATCACTCTCTGACACTCTCTGACACTCTCAGACACTCTCTGACACTCTCTATCACTCTCTATCACTCTCTGACACTCTCTATCACTCTCTGACACTCTCTGACACTCTCAGACACTCTCTGACACTCTCTATCACTCTCTATCACTCTCTGATACTCTCAGACACTCTCTGACACTCTCTATCACTCTCTATCACTCTCTGACACTCTCTGACACTCTCTATCACTCTCTGACACTCTCTGACACTCTCTGACACTCTCTATCACTCTCTATCACTCTCTATCACTCTCTGACACTCTCTGACACTCTCTATCACTCTCTGACACTCTCTGACACTCACTATCACTCTCTGTCACTCTCAGACACTCTCTGACACTCTCTATGACTCTCTATCACTCTCTGACACTCTCTGACACTCTCAGACACTCTCTGACACTCTCTATCACTCTCTATCACTCTCTGACACTCTCAGACACTCTCTATCACTCTCTGACACTCTCTGACACTCTCAGACACTCTCTGACACTCACTATCACTCTCTGACACTCTCTATCACTCTCTATCACTCTCTGACACTCTCTGACACTCTCTGACACTCTCTATCACTCTCTGACACTCTCTGACACTCTCAGACACTCTCTGTCACTCTCTATCACTCTCTATCACTCTCTGACACTCTCAGACACTCTCTATCACTCTCTGACACTCTCTGACACTCTCAGACACTCTCTGACACTCTCTATCACTCTCTATCACTCTCTATCACTCTCTGACACTCTCTGACACTCTCTATCACTCTCTGACACTCTCTGACACTCACTATCACTCTCTGACACTCTCTGACACTCTCAGACACTCTCTGACACTCTCTATCACTCTCTACACTCTCTGACACTCTCTACACTCTCTGACACTCTCTGACACTCTCAGACACTCTCTGACACTCTCTATCACTCTCTATCACTCTCTGATACTCTCAGACACTCTCTGACACTCTCTATCACTCTCTATCACTCTCTGACACTCTCTGACACTCTCTATCACTCTCTGACACTCTCTGACACTCTCTGACACTCTCTATCACTCTCTATCACTCTCTATCACTCTCTGACACTCTCTGACACTCTCTATCACTCTCTGACACTCTCTGACACTCACTATCACTCTCTGACACTCTCTGACACTCTCTGACACTCTCTATCACTCTCTATCACTCTCTGACACTCTCTGACACTCTCTGACACTCACTATCACTCTCTGACACTCTCTATCACTCTCTACACTCTCTGACACTCTCTGACACTCTCTGACACTCTCTATCACTCTCTGACACTCTCTGACACTCTCAGACACTCATCTGACACTCTCTATCACTCTCTATCACTCTCTATCACTCTCTGACACTCTCTGACACTCTCTATCACTCTCTGACACTCTCTGACACTCTCTATCACTCTCTGACACTCTCTGACACTCACTATCACTCTCTATCACTCTCTGACCTCTCTGACACTCTCTGACACTCTCTATCACTCTCTGACACTCTCTGACACTCTCAGACACTCTCTGACACTCTCTATCACTCTCTATCACTCTCTATCACTCTCTATCACTCTCTGACACTCTCTGACACTCTCTATCACTCTCTGACACTCTCTGACACTCACTATCACTCTCTGACACTCTCTATCACTCGCTATCACTCTCTGACACTCTCTGACACTCTCTGACACTCTCTATCACTCTCTGACACTCTCTGACACTCTCAGACACTCTCTGACACTCTCTATCACTCTCTATCACTCTCTATCACTCTCTGACACTCTCTGACACTCTCAGACACTCTCTATCACTCTCTGACACTCTCTGACACTCTCAGACACTCTCTGACACTCTCTATCACTCTCTATCACTCTCTGACACTCTCAGACACTCTCTGACACTCTCTATCACTCTCTATCACTCTCAGACACTCTCTGACACTCTCTATCACTCTCTGACATCTCTGACACTCTCAGACACTCTCTGACACTCTCTATCGCTCTCTATCACTCTCTGACACTCTCAGACACTCTCTATCACTCTCTGACACTCTCTGACACTCTCAGACACTCTCTGACACTCTCTATCACTCTCTATCACTCTCTGACACTCTCAGACACTCTCTGACACTCTCTATCACTCTCTATCACTCTCTATCACTCTCTGACACTCTCAGACACTCTCTGAGCACTCTCTGAAACTCTCTATCACTCTCTGACACTCTCTGACACTCTCTATCACTCTCTGACACTCTCTGACACTCTCTGACACTCTCTATCACTCTCTGACACTCTCTGACACTCTCAGACACTCTCTGACACTCTCTATCACTCTCTATCACTCTCTATCACTCTCTGACACTCTCTGACACTCTCTATCACTCTCTGACACTCTCTGACACTCACTATCACTCTCTGACACTCTCTGACACTCACTATCACTCTCTATCACTCTCTGACACTCTCTGACACTCTCTGACACTCTCTATCACTCTCTGACACTCTCTGACACTCTCAGACACTCTCTGACACTCTCTATCACTCTCTATCACTCTCTATCACTCTCTATCACTCTCTGACACTCTCTGACACTCTCTATCACTCTCTGACACTCTCTGACACTCACTACACTCTCTGACACTCTATCACTCGCTACACTCTCTGACACTCTCTGACACTCTCTGACACTCTCTATCACTCTCTGACACTCTCTGACACACTCTCAGACACTCTCTGACACTCTCTATCACTCTCTATCACTCTCTGACACTCTCAGACACTCTCTGATCTACTCTCTGAACTCTCTATCACTCTCTGACACTCTCTGACACTCTCTATCACTCTCTGACACTCTCTGACACTCTCTGACACTCTCTATCACTCTCTGACACTCTCTGACACTCTCAGACACTCTCTGACACTCTCTATCACTCTCTATCACTCTCTATCACTCTCTGACACTCTCTGACACTCTCTATCACTCTCTGACACTCTCTGACACTCACTATCACTCTCTGACACTCTGACACTCACTCACTCTCTATCACTCTCTGACACTCTCTGACACTCTCTGACACTCTCTATCACTCTCTGACACTCTCTGACACTCTCAGACACTCTCTGACACTCTCTATCACTCTCTATCACTCTCTATCACTCTCTATCACTCTCTGACACTCTCTGACACTCTCTATCACTCTCTGACACTCTCTGACACTCACTATCACTCTCTGACACTCTCTATCACTCGCTATCACTCTCTGACACTCTCTGACACTCTCTGACACTCTCTATCACTCTCTGACACTCTCTGACACTCTCAGACACTCTCTGACACTCTCTATCACTCTCTGACACTCTCTACACTCTCTGACACTCTCTGACACTCTCAGACACTCTCTGACACTCTCTGACACTCACTATCACTCTCTGACACTCTCAGACACTCTCTGACACTCTCTATCACTCTCTATCACTCTCTGACACTCTCAGACACTCTCTATCACTCTCTGACACTCTCTGACACTCTCTAGACACTCTCTGACACTCTCTATCACTCTCTGACACTCTCTGACACTCTCAGACACTCTCTGACACTCTCTATCACTCTCTATCACTCTCAGACACTCTCTGACACTCTCTATCACTCTCTGACACTCTCTGACACTCTCAGACACTCTCTGACACTCTATCACTCTCTATCACTCTCTGACACTCTCAGACACTCTCTACACTCTCTGACACTCTCTGACACTCTCAGACACTCTCTGACACTCTCTATCACTCTCTATCACTCTCTGACACTCTCAGACACTCTCTAGACACTCTTCTACACTCTCTATCACTCTCTATCTCTCTGACACTCTCAGACACTCTCTGACCTCTCTGAAACTCTCTATCACTCTCTGACACTCTCTGACACTCTCTATCACTCTCTGACACTCTCTGACACACTCTCTGACACTCTCTATCACTCTCTATCACTCTCTGACACTCTCTATCACTCTCTGACACTCTCTGACACTCTCTATCACTCTCTATCACTCTCTGACACTCTCAGACACTCTCTATCACTCTCTGACACTCTCTGACACTCTCAGACACTCTCTGACACTCTCTATCACTCTCTGACACTCTCTGACACTCTCTATCACTCTCTGACACTCTCAGACACTCTCTGACACTCTCTATCCCTCTCTATCACTCTCTGACACTCTCAGACACTCTCTATCACTCTCTGAAACTCTCTGACACTCTCAGACACTCTCTGACACTCTCTATCACTCTCTATCACTCTCTGACACTCTCAGACACTCTCTGACACTCTCTATCACTCTCTATCACTCTCTGACACTCTCTGACGCTCTCAGACACTCACAATCAATCTCTGACATTCTCTGACACTCTCTGACACTCTCTATCACTCTCTATCACTCTCTGACACTCTCAGACACTCTCTGACACTCTCTGAACCTCTCTATCACTCTCTATCACTCTCTGACACTCTCAGACACTCTCTATCACTCTCTGACACTCTCAGACACTCTCTGACACTCTCTGACACTCTCTATCACTCTCTACACTCTCTACACTCTCTGACACTCTCTATCACTCTCTGACACTCTCTGACACTCTCTATCACTCTCTATCACTCTCTGACACTCTCAGACACTCTCTGACACTCTCTGAACTCTCGATCACTCTCTATCACTCTCTGACACTCTCTGACACTCTCTGACACTCACTATCACTCTCTGACACTCTCCGACACTCTCTATCACTCTCTATCACTCTCTGACACTCTCTGACACTCTCTATCACTCTCTATCACTCTCTGACACTCTCTGACACTCTCTATCACTCTCTGACACTCTCTGACACTCTCCATCACTCTCTATCACTCTCTGACACTCTCTGAAACTCTCTATCACTCTCTATCACTCTCTGACACTCTCTGACACTCTCTATCACTCTCTATCACTCTCTGACACTCTCTGACACTCTCTATCACTCTCTGACACTCTCTGACACTCTCTATCACTCTCTGACACTCTCTGACACTCTCAGACACACTCTATCACTCTCTGTCACTCTCTGACACACTCTCAAGACACTCACTATCACTCTCTGACACTCTCTGACACTCTCTGACACTCTCTATCACTCTCTATCACTCTCTGACACTCTCTGACACTCTCTGACACTCACTATCACTCTCTGACACTCTCTGACACTCACTTCACTCTCTATCACTCTCTGACACTCTCTGACACTCTCTGACACTCTCTATCACTCTCTGACACTCTCTGACACTCTCAGACACTCTCTGACACTCTCTATCACTCTCTATCACTCTCTATCACTCTCTATCACTCTCTGACACTCTCTGACACTCTCTATCACTCTCTGACACTCTCTGACACTCACTATCACTCTCTGACACTCTCTATCACTCGCTATCACTCTCTGACACTCTCTGACACTCTCTGACACTCTCTATCACTCTCTGACACTCTCTGACACTCTCAGACACTCTCTGACACTCTCTATCACTCTCTATCACTCTCTATCACTCTCTGACACTCTCTGACACTCTCTATCACTCTCTGACACTCTCAGACACTCTCTGACACTCTCTATCACTCTCTATCACTCTCTGACACTCTCAGACACTCTCTATCACTCTCTGACACTCTCTGACACTCTCAGACACTCTCTGACACTCTCTATCACTCTCTATCACTCTCTGACACTCACTATCACTCTCTGACATTCTCTGACACTCTCTATCTCTCTCTATCACTCTCTGACACTCTCTGACACTCTCTATCACTCTCTGACACTCTCTGACACTCTCTGACACTCTCAGACACTCTCTGACACTCTCTATCGCTCTCTATCACTCTCAGACACTCACTATCACTCTCTGACATTCTCTGACACTCTCTATCTCTCTCTATCACTCTCTGACACTCTCTGACACTCTCTATCACTCTCTGACACTCTCTGACACTCTCTGACACTCTCAGACACTCTCTGACACTCTCTATCGCTCTCTATCACTCTCTGACACTCTCAGACACTCTCTATCACTCTCTGACACTCTCTGACACTCACTATCACTCTCTGACACTCTCTGACACTCTCTGAAACTCTCTATCACTCTCTGACACTCTCTGACACTCTCTGACACTCTCTATCACTCTCTATCACTCTCTGACACTCTCTGACACTCTCAGACACTCACTGTCACTCTCTGACACTCTCTGACACTCTCTGAAACTCTCTATCACTCTCTGACACTCTCTGACACTCTCTGACACTCTCTATCACTCTCTATCACTCTCTGACACTCTCTGACACTCTCAGACACTCACTGTCACTCTCTGACACTCTCCGACACTCTCCGACACTCACTATCACTCTCTGACACTCTCTGACACTCTCTGACACTCTCTATCACTCTCTATCACTCTCAGACACTCTCAGACACTCTCTGACACTCTCTGACACTCTCTGAAACTCTCTATCACTCTCTATCACTCTCTGACACTCTCTGACACTCTCTATCAAACTCTATCACTTTCTGACACTCTCAGACACTCTGTGAAACTCTCTGAAACTCTCAGACACTCACTCTCGACATTCTCTGACTCACTCTGACACTCTCTGACAATCTCTATCACTCTCTGACACTCTCAGACACTCTCTGACAACTCTCTAATCTCTCTCTATCACTCTCTGACACTCTCTGACACTCTCAGACACTCACTATCACTCTCTGACATTCTCTGACACTCTCTATCTCTCTCTATCACTCTCTGACACTCTCTGACACTCTCTATCACTCTCTGACACTCTCTGACACTCTCAGACACTCTCTGACACTCTCTATCGCTCTCTATCACTCTCTGACACTCTCAGACACTCTCTATCACTCTCTGACACTCTCTGACACTCTCAGACACTCTCTGACACTCTCTATCACTCTCTATCACTCTCTGACACTCTCAGACACTCTCTGACACTCTCTATCACTCTCTATCACTCTCTATCACTCTCTGACACTCTCAGACACTCTCTGAGCCTCTCTGAAACTCTCTATCACTCTCTGACACTCTCTGACACTCTGTATCACTCTCTGACACTCTCTGACACTCTCTGACACTCTCTATCACTCTCTATCACTCCCTGACACTCTCTGACACTCTCTATCACTCTCTGACACTCTCTGACACTCTCTATCACTCTCTGACACTCTCTGACACTCTCTGACACTCTCTGACACTCTCTATCACTCTCTGACACTCTCTGACACTCTCAGTCACTCTCTGACACTCTCTATCACTCTCTATCACTCTCTGACACTCTCAGACACTCTCTGACACTCTCTATCACTCTCTATCACTCTCTATCATTCTCTATCACTCTCTGACACTCTCTGACACTCTCTATCACTCTCTGACACTCTCTGACACTCTCTATCACTCTCTGACACTCTCAGACACTCTCTGACACTCTCTATCACTCTCTATCACTCTCTGACACTCTCAGACACTCTCTATCACTCTCTGAAAATCTCTGACACTCTCTGACACTCTCAGACACTCTCTGACACTCTCTATCACTCTCTATCACTCTCTGACACTCTCAGACACTCTCTGACACTCTCTGACACTCTCAGACACTCACTATCACTCTCTGACATTCTCTGACACTCTCTGACACTCTCTATCACTCTCTATCACTCTCTGACACTCTCTGACACTCTCTGAAACTCTCTATCACTCTCTATCACTCTCTGACACTCTCAGACACTCACTATCACTCTCTGACATTCTCTGACACTCTCTGACACTCTCTATCACTCTCTATCACTCTCTGACACTCTCTGACACTCTCTATCACTCTCTATCACTCTCTGACACTCTCAGACACTCACTATCACTCTCTGACATTCTCTGACACTCTCTGACACTCTCTATCACTCTCTATCACTCTCTGACACTCTCAGACACTCTCTGAAACTCTCTATCACTCTCTATCACTCACTGACACTCTCAGACACTCACTATCACTCTCTGACATTCTCTGACACTCTCTGACACTCTCTATCACTCTCTATCACTCTCTGACACTCTCTGACACTCTCTGACACTCTCTGAAACTCTCTATCACTCTCTATCACTCTCTGACACTCTCTGACACTCTCTATCACTCTCTGACACTCTCTGACACTCTCAGACACTCTCTGACACTCTCTGAAACTCTCTATCACTCTCTATCACTCTCTGACACTCTCAGACACTCACTATCACTCTCTGACATTCTCTGACACTCTCTGACACTCTCTATCACTCTCTGTCACTCTCTGACACTCTCAGACACTCTCTGACACTCTCTGAAACTCTCTATCACTCTCTATCACTCTCTGACACTCTCTGACTCTCTCTATCACTCTCTGACACTCTCTGACACTCTCTATCACTCTCTATCACTCTCTGACACTCTCAGACACTCTCTGACACTCTCTGAAACTGTCTATCACTCTCTATCACTCTCTGACACTCTCAGACATTCTCTGACATTCTCTATCTCTCTCTATCACTCTCAGACACTCTCTGACACTCTCTATCACTCTCTATCACTCTCTGACACTCTCTGACACTCTCAGACACTCACTATCACTCTCTGACATTCTCTGACACTCTCTGACACTCTCTATCACTCTCTATCACTCTCTGACACTCTCTGACACTCTCTGAAACTCTCTATCACTCTCTATCACTCGCTGACACTCTCAGACACTCACTATCACTCTCTGACATTCTCTGACACTCTCTGACACTCTCTATCACTCTCTATCACTCTCTGACACTCTCAGACACTCTCTGACACTCTCTGACACTCTCTATCACTCTCTGACACTCTCTGACACTCTCAGACACTCTCTGACACTCTCTGAAACTCTCTATCACTCTCTATCACTCTCTGACACTCTCAGACACTCACTATCACTCTCTGACATTCTCTGACACTCTCTGACACTCTCTATCACTCTCTATCACTCTCTGACACTCTCAGACACTCTCTGACACTCTCTGAAACTCTCTATCACTCTCTGTCACTCTCTGACACTCTCTGACACTCTCTATCACTCTCTGACACTCTCTGACACTCTCTATCACTCTCTATCACTCTCTGACACTCTCAGACACTCTCTGACACTCTCTGAAACTCTCTATCACTCTCTATCACTCTCTGACACTCTCAGACACTCTCTGACATTCTCTATCTCTCTCTATCACTCTCTATCACTCTCTGACACTCACTATCACTCTCTGACACTCTCTGACACTCTCTGACACTCTCTATCACTCCCTATCACTCTCTGACACTCTCTGACACTATCTATCACTCTCTGACACATCTATGACACTCTCAGACACTGTCTGACACTCTCTATCACTCTCTATCACTCTCTGACACTCTCAGACACTCTCTATCTCTCTCTGACACTCTCTATCACTCTCTGACACTCTCTATCACTCTCTATCACTCTCTGACACTCTCTGACACTCTCTGACACTCTCTATCACTGTCTATCAACTCTCTGACACTCTCAGACACTCACTATCACTCTGTGACAGTCTCTGACACTCTCTGACACTCTCTATCACTCTCTATCACTCTCTGACACTCGCTGACACTCTCAGACACTCACTATCACTCTCTGACACTCTCAGACACTCTCTGAAACTCTCTGACACTCTCAGACACTCACTATCACTCTCAGACACTCACTATCACTCTCTGACACTCACTGACACTCTCTGACACTCTCTATCGCTCTCTATCACTCTCTGACACTCTCTGACACTCTCTATCACTCTCTGACACTCTCTGACACTCTCAGACGCTCTCAGACACTCTCTGACACTCTCTATCTCTCTCTGACACACTCTGACACTCTCTGACACTCTCTATCACTCTCTATCACTCTCTGACACGCTCTGACACTCTCAGACACTCACTATCACTCTCAGACACTCACTATCACTCTCTGACACTCTCTGAAACTCTCTGACACTCTCTATCACTCTCTATCACTCTCTGACACTCTCTGACACTCACTATCACTCTCTGACACTCTCTGGACACTCTCTATCACTCTCTATCACTCTCTGACACTCTCTGACACTCTCAGACACTCACTATCACTCTCTGACACTCACTATCACTCTCTGACACTCTCTGAAACTCTCTGACACTCTCTATCACTCTCTATCACTCTCTGACACTCTCTGACACTCACTATCACTCTCTGACACTCTCTGACACTCTCTATCACTCTCTATCACTCTCTGACACTCTCAGACACTCTCAGACACTCACTATCACTCTCTGACACTCACTATCACTCTCTGACACTCTCTGAAACTCTCTGACACTCTCTATCACTCTCTATCACTCTCTGACACTCTCTGACACTCACTATCACTCTCTGACACTCTCTGACACTCTCTATCACTCTCTATCACTCTCTGACACTCTCAGACACTCACTATCACTCTCTGACACTCACTATCACTCTCTGACACTCTCTGAAACTCTCTGACACTCTCTATCACTCTCTATCACTCTCTGACACTCTCTGACACTCACTATCACTCTCTGACACTCTCTGACACTCTCTATCACTCTCTATCACTCTCTGACACTCTCAGACACTCTCAGACACTCACTATCACTCTCTGACACTCACTATCACTCTCTGACACTCTCTGAAACTCTCTGACACTCTCTATCACTCTCTATCACTCTCTGACACTCTCTGACAACTCACTATCACTCTCTGACACTCTCTGACACTCTCTATCACTCTCTATCACTCTCTGACACTCTCAGACACTCACTATCACTCTCTGACACTCTCAGACACTCTCTGACACTCTCTGACACTCTCTGACACTCTCTGACACTCTCTGACACTCTCTGACACTCTCTGACACTCTCTGACACTCTCTATCACTCTCTATCACTCTCTGACACTCTCTGACCTCTCTATCACTCTCTGACACTCTCTGACACTCTCAGACGCTCTCAGACACTCTCTGACACTCTCTATCACTCTCTGACACTCTCTGACACTCTCTGACACTCTCTATCACTCTCTATCACTCTCTGACACGCTCTGACACTCTCAGACACTCACTATAACTCTCAGACACTCACTATCACTCTCTGACACTCTCTGACACTCTCTATCACTCTCTATCACTCTCTGACACTCTCTGACACTCACTATCACTCTCTGACACTCTCTGACACTCTCTGACACTCTCTATCACTCTCTATCACTCTCTGACACTCTCTGACACTCTCAGACACTCACTATCACTCTCTGACACTCTCAGACACTCTCTGACACTCTCCGACACTCTCTATCACTCTCTATCACTCTCTGACACTCTCTATCACTCTCTATCACTCTCTGACACTCTCTGACACTCTCAGACACACACTATCACTCACTATCACTCTCTGACACTCTCTGACACTCTCTGACACTCTCAGACACTCACTATCACTCTCTGACCTCTCTGACACTCTCTGACACTCTCTATCACTCTCTATCACTCTCTGACACTCTCTGACACTCTCAGACACGCACTATCACTCTCTGACACTCTCTGACACTCTCTGACACTCTCTATCACTCTCTATCACTCTCTGACACTCTCTGACACTCTCAGACACTCACTATCACTCTCTGACACTCTCAGACACTCTCTGACAATCTCTGACACTCTCAGACACTCGCTATCACTCTCTGACACTCTCTGACACTCTCTATCACTCTCTATCACTCTCTGACACTCTCTGACACTCTCTATCACTCTCTGACACTCTCTGACACTCTCAGACACTCTCTATCACTCTCTATCACTCTCTGACACTCTCAGACACTCGCTATCAATCTCTGACACTCTCTGACACTCTCTGACACTCTCTGACACTCTCTATCCTCTCTGACACTCTCTGACACTCTCAGACACTCACTATTCACTCTCTGACACTCTCTGACACTCTCTGACACTCTCAGATACTCACTATCACTCTCTGACACTCTCTGACACTCTCAGACACTCACTATCACTCTCTGACACTCTCTGACACTCTCTGACACTCTCAGACACTCACTATCACTCTCTGACACTCTCTGACACTCTCTGACACTCTCAGACACTCACTATCACTCTCTGACACTCTGACACTCTCAGACACTCACTATCACTCTCTGACACTCTCTGACACTCTCTGACACTCTCAGACACTCACTATCACTCTCTGACACTCTCTGACACTCTCTGACACCTCTCAGACACTCACTATCACTCTCTGACACTCTCTGACACACTCTGACACTCACTATCACTCTCTGACACTCTCTGACACTCTCTGACACTCTCAGACACTCACTATCACTCTCTGACACTCTCTGACACTCTCTGACACTCTCAGACACTCACTATCACTCTCTGACACTCTCTGACACTCTCAGACACTCACTATCACTCTCTGACACTCTCTGACACTCTCTGACACTCTCAGACACTCACTATCACTCTCTGACACTCTCTGACACTCTCTGACACTCTCAGACACTCACTATCACTCTCTGACACTCTCTGACACTCTCTGACACTCTCTGACACTCTCTATCACTCTCTGACACTCTCAGACACTCGCTATCACTCTCTGACACTCTCTGACACTCTCTGACACTCTCTGACACTCTCTATCACTCTCTGACACTCTCAGACACTCGCTATCACTCTCTGACACTCTCTGACACTCTCTGACACTCTCTATCACTCTCTATCACTCTCTGACACTGTCTGACACACTCTATCACTCTCTATCACTCTCTATCCCTCTCTGACACTCTCTGACACTCTCCATCACTCTCTATCACTCTCTGACACTCTCAGACACTCTCAGACACTCTCTGAAACTCTCTATCACTCTCTATCACTCTCTGACACTCTCTGACACTCTTATCACTCTCTATCACTCTCTGACACTCTCTGACACTCACTATCACTCTCTATCACTCTCTGACTCTCTCAGACACTCTCTGACACTCTCTGAAACTCTCTATCACTCTCTATCACTGTCTGACACTCTCTGACTCTCTCTGACACTCTCTGACACTCTCTGACACTCTCTGACACTCTCAGACACTCACTATCACTCTCTGACACTCTCTGACACTCTCAGACACTCACTATCACTCTCTGACACTCTCTGACACTCTCTGACACTCTCAGACACTCACTATCACTCTCTGACACTCTCTGACACTCTCTGACACTCTCAGACACTCACTATCACTCTCTGACACTCTCTGACACTCTCTGACACTCTCTGACACTCTCTATCACTCTGACACTCTCAGACACTCGCTATCACTCTCTGACACTCTCTGACACTCTCTGACACTCTCTGACACTCTCTATCACTCTCTGACACTCTCAGACACTCGCTATCACTCTCTGACACTCTCTGACACTCTCTGACACTCTCTGACACTCTCTATCACTCTCTGACACTCTCAGACACTCGCTATCACTCTCTGACACTCTCTGACACTCTCTGACACTCTCTATCACTCTCTATCACTCTCTGACACTGTCTGACACACTCTATCGCTCTCTATCACTCTCTATCCCTCTCTGACACTCTCTGACACTCTCCATCACTCTCTATCACTCTCTGACACTCTCACACACTCTCAGACACTCTCTGAAACTCTCTATCACTCTCTATCACTCTCTGACACTCTCTGACACTCTTATCACTCTCTATCACTCTCTGACACTCTCTGACACTCACTATCACTCTCTATCACTCTCTGACTCTCTCAGACACTCTCTGACACTCTCTGAAACTCTCTATCACTCTCTATCACTGTCTGACACTCTCTGACTCTCTCTGACACTCTCTGACACTCTCAGACACTCTCTGACACTCTCTGACACTCTCTATCACTCTCTGACACTCTCTGACACTCTCTATCACTCTCTGACACTCTCAGACACTCACTATCACTCTCTGACACTCTCTGACAGTCTCTATCACTCTCTATCACTCTCTGACACTCTCAGACACTCTCAGACACTCACTATCACTCTTTGACACTCTCTGACACTCTCTGACACACTCTATCACTCTCTATCACTATCTGACACTCTCTGACACACTCAGACACTCACTATCACTCTCTGACACTCTCTGACACTCTCAGACACTCTCTGACACTTCTATCACTCTCTATCACTCTCTGACACTCTCAGACACTCACTATCACTCTCTATCACTCTCTGACACTCTCTGACACTCTCAGACATCACTATCACTCTCTGACACTCTCTGACACTCTCATACACTCTCTGACACTCTCTATCACTCTCTATCACTCTCTGACACTCTCTGACACTCTCTATCACTCTGTATCACTCTCTGACACTCTCTGACACTCTCTGACACTCTCTGACACTCTCAGACACTCACTATCACTCTCTGACACTCTCTGACACTCTCTGACACTCTCAGACACTCACTATCACTCTCTGACACTCTCTGACACTCTCTGACACTCTCTATCACTCTCTGACACTCTCTGACAGTCTCTATCACTCTCTATCACTCTCTGACACTCTCTATCACTCTCAGACACTCTCAGACACTCACTATCACTCTCTGACACTCTCTGACACTCTCTGACACTCTCTATCACTCTCTGACACTCTCAGACACTCACTATCACTCTCTGACACTCTCTGACACTCTCTGACACTCTCTATCACTCTCTGACACTCTCTGACACTCTCTATCACTCTCTGACACTCTCAGACACTCACTATCACTCTCTGACACTCTCTGACAGTCTCTATCACTCTCTATCACTCTCTGACACTCTCAGACACTCTCAGACACTCACTATCACTCTTTGACACTCTCTGACACTCTCTGACACACTCTATCACTCTCTATCACTCTCTGACACTCTCTGACACTCTCAGACACTCACTATCACTCTCTGACACTCTCTGACACTCTCAGACACTCTCTGACACTCTCCTATCACTCTCTGACACTCTCAGACACTCACTATCACTCTCTGACACTCTCTGACACTCTCAGACACTCTCTATCACTCTCTATCACTCTCTGACACTCTCTGACACTCTCAGACACTCACTATCACTCTCTGACACTCTCATACACTCTCTGACACTCTCTATCACTCTCCATCACTCTCTGACACTCTCAGACACTCACTATCACTCTCTGACACTCTCTGACACTCTCAGACACTCTCTATCACTCTCTATCACTCTGACACTCTCTGACACTCTCAGACACTCACTATCACTCTCTGACACTCTCTGACACTCTCAGACACTCTCTGACACTCTCTATCACTCTCTGACACTCTCAGACACTCACTATCACTCTCTGACACTCTCTGACACTCTCAGACACTCTCTATCACTCTCTATCACTCTCTGACACTCTCTGACACTCTCAGACACTCACTATCACTCTCTGACACTCTCTGACACTCTCATACACTCTCTGACACTCTCTATCACTCTCTATCACTCTCTGACACTCTCAGACACTCACTATCACTCTCTGACACTCTCAGACACTCTCAGACACTCTCTATCACTCTCTATCACTCTCTGACACTCTCTGACACTCTCAGACACTCTCTATCACTCTCTATCACTCTCTGACACTCTCTGACACTCTCAGACACTCACTATCACTCTCTGACACTCAGACACTCCTATCACTCTGACACTCTCTATCACTCTCTATCACTCTCTGACACTCTCTGACTCTCTGACACTCTCTATCACTCTCTGACACTCTCTGACACTCTCAGACACTCTCTGACACTCTCTATCACTCTCTATCACTCTCTGACACTCTCAGACACTCTATCACTCTCTGACACTCTCTGACACTCTCAGACACTCTCTGACACTCTCTATCACTCACTATCACTCTCTGACACTCTCTGACACTCTCTGACACTCTCTATCACTCTCTATCACTCTCTGACACTCTCTGACACTCTCTGACACTCTCTGACACTCTCTGACACTCTCTATCACTCTCTGACACTCTGACACTCTCTATCACTCTCTGACACTCTCTGACACTCTCTGACACTCTCTATCACTCTCTATCACTCTCTGACACTCTCAGACACTCACTATCACTCTCTGACACTCTCAGCACTCCTATCACTCTCTGACACTCTCAGACACTCTCAGACACTCTCTATCACTCTCTATCACTCTCTGACACTCTCTGACACTCTCAGACACTCACTATCACTCTCTGACACTCTCAGACACTCACTATCACTCTCTGACACTCTCAGACACTCTCTATCACTCTCTGACACTCTCTATCACTCTCTATCACTCTCTGACACTCTCAGACACTCACTATCACTCTCTGACACTCTCAGAACTCACTATCACTCTCTGACACTCTCAGACACTCTCTATCACTCTCTATCACTCTCTGACACTCTCTGACACTCTCAGACACTCACTATCACTCTCTGACACTCTCAGACACTCACTATCACTCTCTGACACTCTCTGACACTCTCATACACTCTCTATCACTCTCTATCACTCTCTGACACTCTCTGACACTCTCAGACACTCACTATCACTCTCTGACACTCTCAGACACTCACTATCACTCTCTGACACTCTCTGACACTCTCATACACTCTCTGACACTCTCTATCACTCTCTATCACTCTCTGACACTCTCAGACACTCACTATCACTCTCTGACACTCTCAGACACTCTCAGACACTCTCTATCACTCTCTATCACTCTCTGACACTCTCTGACACTCTCAGACCACTCACTATCACTCTCTGACACTCTCAGACACTCACTATCACTCTCTGACACTCTCTATCACTCTCTATCACTCTCTGACACTCTCTGACACTCTCTGCCACTCTCTATCACTCTCTGACACTCTCGACACTCTCTGACACTCTCTGACACTCTCTATCACTCTCTATCACTCTCTGACACTCTCAGACACTCTCTATCACTCTCTGACACTCTCTGACACTCTCAGACACTCTCTGACACTCTCTATCACTCACTATCACTCTCTGACACTCTCTGACACTCTCTGACACTCTCTATCACTCTCTATCACTCTCTGACACTCTCTGACACTCTCTGACACTCTCTGACACTCTCTGACACTCTCTATCACTCTCTGACACTCTCTGACACTCTCTATCACTCTCTGACACTCTCTGACACTCTCTGACACTCTCTATCACTCTCTATCACTCTCTGACACTCTCAGACACTCACTATCACTCTCTGACACTCTCAGACACTCACTATCACTCTCTGACACTCTCAGACACTCTCTATCACTCTCTATCACTCTCTGACACTCTCTGACACTCTCTATCACTCTCTGACACTCTCTGACACTCTCAGACACTCTCTGACACTCTCTATCACTCTCTATCACTCTCAGACACTCTCTATCACTCTCTATCACTCTCTGACACTCTCTGACACTCTCTGACACTCTCTGACACTCTCAGACACTCTCAGACACTCTCAGACACTCACTATCACTCTTTGACACTCTCTGACACTCTCTGACACACTCTATCACTCTCTATCACTCTCTGACACTCTCTGACACTCTCAGACACTCACTATCACTCTCTGACACTCTCTGACACTCTCAGACACTCTCTGACACTCTCTATCACTCTCTGACACTCTCAGACACTCACTATCACTCTCTGACACTCTCTGACACTCTCAGACACTCTCTATCACTCTCTATCACTCTCTGACACTCTCTGACACTCTCAGACACTCACTATCACTCTCTGACACTCTCTGACACTCTCATACACTCTCTGACACTCTCTATCACTCTCCATCACTCTCTGACACTCTCAGACACTCACTATCACTCTCTGACACTCTCTGACACTCTCAGACACTCTCTATCACTCTCTATCACTCTCTGAACACTCTCTGACACTCTCAGACACTCACTATCACTCTCTGACACTCTCTGACACTCTCAGACACTCTCTGACACTCTCTATCACTCTCTGACACTCTCAGACACTCACTATCACTCTCTGACACTCTCTGACACTCTCAGACACTCTCTATCACTCTCTATCACTCTCTGACACTCTCTGACACTCTCAGACACTCACTATCACTCTCTGACACTCTCTGACACTCTCATACACTCTCTGACACTCTCTATCACTCTCTATCACTCTCTGACACTCTCAGACACTCACTATCACTCTCTGACACTCTCAGACACTCTCAGACACTCTCTATCACTCTCTATCACTCTCTGACACTCTCTGACACTCTCAGACACTCACTATCACTCTCTGACACTCTCAGACACTCACTATCACTCTCTGACACTCTCTATCACTCTCTATCACTCTCTGACACTCTCTGACACTCTCTGACACTCTCTATCACTCTCTGACACTCTCTGACACTCTCAGACACTCTCTGACAGTCTCTATCACTCTCTATCACTCTCTGACACTCTCAGACACTCTCTATCACTCTCTGACACTCTCTGACACTCTCAGACACTCTCTGACACTCTCTATCACTCACTATCACTCTCTGACACTCTCTGACACTCTCTGACACTCTCTATCACTCTCTGACACTCTCTGACACTCTCTGACACTCTCTGACACTCTCTGACACTCTCTATCACTCTCTGACACTCTCTGACACTCTCTATCACTCTCTGACACTCTCTGACACTCTCTGACACTCTCTATCACTCTCTATCACTCTCTGACACTCTCAGACACTCACTATCACTCTCTGACACTCTCAGACACTCACTATCACTCTCTGACACTCTCAGACACTCACTATCACTCTCTGACACTCTCAGACACTCACTATCACTCTCTGACACTCTCTATCACTCTCTATCACTCTCTGACACTCTCTGACACTCTCTGACACTCTCTATCACTCTCTGACACTCTCTGACACTCTCAGACACTCCTCTGACACTCTCTATCACTCTCTATCACTCTCTGACACTCTCAGACACTCTCTATCACTCTCTGACACTCTCTGACACTCTCAGACACTCTCTGACACTCTCTATCACTCACTATCACTCTCTGACACTCTCTGACACTCTCTGACACTCTCTATCACTCTCTGACACTCTCTGACACTCTCTGACACTCTCTGACACTCTCTGACACTCTCTATCACTCTCTGACACTCTCTGACACTCTCTATCACTCTCTGACACTCTCTGACACTCTCTGACACTCTCTATCACTCTCTATCACTCTCTGACACTCTCAGACACTCACTATCACTCTCTGACACTCTCAGACACTCACTATCACTCTCTGACACTCTCAGACACTCTCAGACACTCTCTATCACTCTCTATCACTCTCTGACACTCTCTGACACTCTCAGACACTCACTATCACTCTCTGACACTCTCAGACACTCACTATCACTCTCTGACACTCTCAGACACTCTCTATCACTCTCTGACACTCTCTATCACTCTCTATCACTCTCTGACACTCTCAGACACTCACTATCACTCTCTGACACTCTCAGACACTCACTATCACTCTCTGACACTCTCTGACACTCTCTATCACTCTCTGACACTCTCAGACACTCTCTATCACTCTCTATCACTCTCTGACACTCTCTGACACTCTCAGACACTCACTATCACTCTCTGACACTCTCTGACACTCTCATACACTCTCTGACACTCTCTATCACTCTCCATCACTCTCTGACACTCTCAGACACTCACTATCACTCTCTGACACTCTCTGACACTCTCAGACACTCTCTATCACTCTCTATCACTCTCTGACACTCTCTGACACTCTCAGACACTCACTATCACTCTCTGACACTCTCTGACACTCTCAGACACTCTCTGACACTCTCTATCACTCTCTGACACTCTCAGACACTCACTATCACTCTCTGACACTCTCTGACACTCTCAGACACTCTCTATCACTCTCTATCACTCTCTGACACTCTCTGACACTCTCAGACACTCACTATCACTCTCTGACACTCTCTGACACTCTCATACACTCTCTGACACTCTCTATCACTCTCTATCACTCTCTGACACTCTCAGACACTCACTATCACTCTCTGACACTCTCAGACACTCTCAGACACTCTCTATCACTCTCTATCACTCTCTGACACTCTCTGACACTCTCAGACACTCTCTATCACTCTCTATCACTCTCTGACACTCTCTGACACTCTCAGACACTCACTATCACTCTCTGACACTCTCAGACACTCACTATCACTCTCTGACACTCTCAGACACTCACTATCACTCTCTGACACTCTCTATCACTCTCTATCACTCTCTGACACTCTCTGACACTCTCTGACACTCTCTATCACTCTCTGACACTCTCTGACACTCTCAGACACTCTCTGACACTCTCTATCACTCTCTATCACTCTCTGACACTCTCAGACACTCTCTATCACTCTCTGACACTCTCTGACACTCTCATACACTCCCTGACACTCTCTATCACTCACTATCACTCTCTGACACTCTCTGACACTCTCTGACACTCTCTAGCACTCTCTATCACTCTCTGACACTCTCTGACACTCTCTGACACTCTCTGACACTCTCTGACACTCTCTATCACTCTCTGACACTCTCTGACACTCTCTATCACTCTCTGACACTCTCTGACACTCTCTGACACTCTATCACTCTCTATCACTCTCTGACACTCTCAGACACTCACTATCACACCTCCCTCTCTGACACTCTCAGACACTCACTATCACTCTCTGACACTCTCAGACACTCTCAGACACTCTCTATCACTCTCTATCACTCTCTGACACTCTCTGACACTCTCAGACACTCACTATCACTCTCTGACACTCTCAGACACTCACTATCACTCTCTGACACTCTCAGACACTCTCTATCACTCTCTGACACTCTCTATCACCTCTATCACTCTCGACACTCTCAGACACTCACTATCACTCTCTGACACTCTCAGACACTCACTATCACTCTCTGACACTCTCAGACACCTCTCTATCACTCTCTATCACTCTCTGACACTCTCTGACACTCTCAGACACTCACTACACTCTCTGACACTCTCAGACACTCACTGATCACTCTCTGACACTCTCTGACACTCTCATACACTCTCTATCACTCTCTATCACTCTCTGACACTCTCTGACACTCTCAGACACTCACTATCCTCTCTGACACTCAGACACTCACTATCACTCTCTGACACTCTCTGACACTCTCATACACTCTCTGACACTCTCTATCCCTCTATCACTCTCTGACACTCTCAGACACTCACTATCACTCTCTGACACTCTCAGACACTCTCAGACACTCTCTATCACTCTCTATCACTCTCTGACACTCTCTGACACTCTCAGACACTCACTATCACTCTCTGACACTCTCGACACTCACTATCACTCTCTGACACTCTCAGACACTCTCTATCACTCACTCTCTCACTCTCTGACACTCTCTGACACTCTCTGACACTCTCTATCACTCTCTGACACTCTCAGCACTCACTATCACTCTTGACACTCTCAGACACTCACTATCACTCTCTGACACTCTCTAACTCTCATCCCTCTGACACTCTCTGACACTCTCTGACACTCTCTATCACTCTCTGACACTCTCTGACACTCTCAGACACTCTCTGACACTCTCTATCACTCTCTATCACTCTCAGACACTCTCTATCACTCTCTATCACTCTCTGACACTCTCTGACACTCTCTGACACTCTCTGACACTCTCAGACACTCTCAGACACTCTCAGACACTCACTATCACTCTTTGACACTCTCTGACACTCTCATGACACACTCTATCACTCTCTATCACTCTCTGACACTCTCTGACACTAACTACCTCAGACACTCACTATCACTCTCTGACACTCTTGACACTCTCAGCCACTCTCTGACACCTCTCTATCCTCTCGACCTCTTCCTCTGACACTCTCAGACACTCACTATCACTCTCTGACACTCTCTGACACTCAACCTCTCAGACACTCTCTATCAACTCTATCCATCTGACATCTCTGACACTCTCAGACACTCACTATCACTCTCTGACACTCCTCTGACACTTCATACCTCTCTGACATCTCTATCATCTCCATCACTCTCTGAACT